>NC_135567.1:186382-403882 GCF_964340395.1 Glandiceps talaboti | reverse complement strand
GTAAGGCAGAAAGTCTAGAACCTAACAGAGCATGACGAATTAGATAGATACTAACAAATAACCCTAGTTACCATAACAACAATGAATCCCACGAGTATTAATTAGTCATGGCAGTCATAAAAAGATGAAAGATGTTTTTGTGCAAAAATTGGTCATTAATTAGACCAATGCATCGACAGACAGTGAACCCATGAGATGATAATCCAGATTATTGATGGAACCCTCAAGGTGGTGATTATTTGCGATAATGAGAAGATTGGCCTAGACTTATTGTAATGTGTGCTAATGAGATGAAATGTAGTTTAAGGGTTGGTATTAGTAGATTGTCTTGTGTTCACATACCATAAAGGATTCCAATTCTACTCATTTTTATATATGTACACCAAAATGTATAAATTGATAGATCACATGACAGTAGTCAAAGCTAATGCTATTTATTGTTTCAAATAGTGACTTGTGTTTATCGTTTACTGTTATATTGTCTATAGTTTCCGGGACAACAGGTCCTAGTTCACAAACATACCTTGCTCTTTAAATAATTCAACTAGGGATAGGTCGATCCCTCATAAACTACATACACAGTTTTGGAATATCAAAAAAATGCTTCTCATAAATCAATTTCAAAATGGCTGCCAAACCGTTCAAAATAGCTACCAAACTGTTCAAAGAATCATAAACTGTGACAAAAACTGTTACAAATCATATTACCTGCCAAATCACCATGTATTAGGGGTCATCTAATGTGCATTTATTTTGGTTTGATGTTTACAGACATTTGACTGACATTATGGTAATTAGTATAGTGACATTATGGTAATTAGTATACCGACATTATGGTAATTAGTATACCGACATTATGGTAATTAGTATACCGACATTATGGTAATTAGTATAGTGACATTATGATAATTAGTATACCGACATTATGGTAATTAGTATAGTGACATTATGATAATTAGTATACCGACATTATGGTAATTAGTATAGTGACATTATGGCAATTAGTATACCGACATTATGTTAATTAGTATACCGACATTATGGTAATTAGTATACCGACATTATGTTAATTAGTATAGTGACATTATGGTAATTAGTATACCGACATTATGGTAATTAGTATACTGACATTATGGTAATTAGTATAGTGACATTATGGCAATTAGTATAGTGACATTATGGTAATTAGTATAGTGACATTATGGTAATTAGTATACCGACATTATGGTAATTAGTATAGTGACATTATGGTAATTAGTATAGTGACATTATGGTAATTAGTATAGTGACATTATGGTAATTAGTATACCGACATTATGGTAATTAGCATAGTGACATTATGGTAATTAGTATACTGCCATTATGGCAATTAGTATACTGACATTATGGTAATTAGTATACTGACATTATGGTAATTAGTATACTGACATTATGGTAATTAGTATACTGACATTATGGTAATTAGTATACCGACATTATGGCAATTAGTATACTGACATTATGGTAATTAGTATACTGACATTATGGTAATTAGTATAGTGATATTATGGTAATTAGTATACTAACATTATGGTAATTAGTATAGTGACATTATGGTAATTAGTATACTGACATTATGGTAATTAGTATAGTGACATTATGGTAATTAGTATACTGACATTATGGTAATTAGTATACCGACATTATGGTAATTAGTATACTGACATTATGGTAATTAGTATAGTGACATTATGGTAATTAGTATACCAACATTATGGTAATTAGTATACTGACATTATGGTAATTAGTATACCGACATTATGGTAATTAGTATAGTGACATTATGGTAATTAGTATACTGACATTATGGTAATTAGTATAGTGACATTATGGCAATTAGTATACTGACATTATGGTAATTAGCATAGTGACATTATGGCAATTAGTATACTGACATTATGGTAATTAGCATAGTGACATTATGGTAATTAGTATACTGACATTATGGTAATTAGTATACTGACATTATGGTAATTAGCATAGTGACATTATGGCAATTAGTATACTGACATTATGGTAATTAGTATACTTCCATTATGGTAATTAGTATACTGACATTATGGTAATTAGCATAGTGACATTATGGCAATTAGTATACTGACATTATGGTAATTAGCATAGTGACATTATGGTAATTAGTATACTGCCATTATGGTAATTAGTATACCGACATTATGGTAATTAGTATACTGACATTATGGTAATTAGTATACTGACATATGGTAATTAGTATACTGACATTATGGTAATTAGTATACCGACATTATGGTAATTAGTATAGTGACATTATGGTAATTAGTATACTGACATATGGTAATTAGTATACCGACATTATGGTAATTAGTATACTGACATTATGGTAATTAGTATACCGACATTATGGTAATTAGTATAGTGACATTATGGTAATTAGTATACTGACATTATGGTAATTAGTATACTGACATATGGTAATTAGTATACTGACATTATGGTAATTAGTATACTGACATTATGGTAATTAGTATACTGACATATGGTAATTAGTATACTGACATTATGGTAATTAGTATACCGACATTATGGTAATTAGTATAGTGACATTATTGTATTTAGTATACTGACATTATGATAATTAGTATACTGACATTATGGTAATTAGTATACTGACATTATGGTAATTAGTATACCGACATTATGGTAATTAGTATACCGACATTATGGTAATTAGTATACTGCCATTATGGTAATTAGTATACTGACATTATGGTAATTAGTATACTGACATTATGGTAATTAGTATAGTGACATTATGGTAATTAGTATAGTGACATTATGGTAATTAGTATAGTGACATTATGGTGATTAGTATACCGACATTGTGGTAATTAGTATACTGACATTATGGTAATTAGTATACCGACATTATGGCAATTAGTATACTGACATTATGGTAATTAGTATACTGACATTATGGTAATTAGAATACTGACACTATGCTAATTAGTATGTGACAATTCGAAATGATTGTGCCAGTATCTACACATACTACATTGCATTGGGCACAGCTGTCGAGAGCTGATCCATAATTTCTTTAATTGTAAATAATCACTTTACTCCATGGATGGTATGTATAGTATACTAAATACATGTAATATAACATAGAAATATTGGCGTGTTTAATATTGAACAAATCAAGTTGCAAATATACCGTGTAACATTAGGTATTAGTTATTTCTGTTAAGTGTTTTGTGTTTGCAATATTTATTGTCATGATTTGACAATGACGGCTGTTGTAAGTCTATGATTTGACAATGACGGCTGTTGTAACTCTTTGATTTGACAATGACGGCTGTATGTTGTAACTCTATGATTTGACAATGATGGCTGTTGTAACTCTATGATTTGACAATGATGGCTGTTGTAACTCTATGATTTGACAATGGCGGCTGTTGTAACTCTATGATTTGACAAGGACGGCTGTTGTAACTCTATGATTTGACAATGACGGCTGTTGTAACTCTGATTTGACAAGGACGGCTGTTGTAACTCTATGATTTGACAATGATGGCTGTTGTAACTCTATGATTTGACAATGATGGCTGTTGTAACTCTATGATTTGACAATGACGGCTGTTGTAACTCTATGATTTGACAAGGACGGCTGTTGTAACTCTATGATTTGACAATGACGGCTGTTGTAACTCTATGATTTGACAAGGACGGCTGTTGTAACTCTATGATTTCACAATGATGGCTGTTGTAACTCTATGATTTCACAATGATGGCTGTTGTAACTCTATGATTTGACAAGGACGGCTGTTGTAACTCTATGATTTGACAATGATGGCTGTTGTAACTCTATGATTTGACAATGATGGCTGTTGTAACTCTATGATTTGACAAGGACGGCTGTTGTAACTCTATGATTTGACAAGGACGGCTGTTGTAACTCTATGATTTGACAATGACGGCTGTTGTAAGTCTATGATTTGACAATGATGGCTGTTGTAACTCTATGATTTGACAATGACGGCTCTTGTAACTCTATGATTTGACAATGACGGCTGTTGTAACTCTATGATTTGACAATGATGGCTGTTGTAACTCTATGATTTGACAATGATGGCTGTTGTAACTCTATGATTTGACAATGACGGCTGTTGTAACTCTATGATTTGACAATGACGGCTGTTGTAACTCTATGATTTGACAATGGCGGCTGTTGTAAATCTATGATTTGACAATGACGGCTGTTGTAACTCTATGATTTGACAATGACGGCTGTTGTAACTCTATGATTTGACAATGACGGCTGTTGTAAGTCTACGATTTGACAATGACGGCTGTTGTAACTCTATTATTTGACAATGACGGCTGTTGTAACTCTATGATTTGACAATGACGGCTGTTGTAAGTCTACGATTTGACAATGACGGCTGTTGTAACTCTATGATTTGACAATGACGGCTGTTGTAACTCTATGATTTGACAATGACGGCTGTTGTAACTCTATGATTTGACAATGACGGCTGTTGTAACTCTACGATTTGACAATGACGGCTGTTGTAACTCTATTATTTGACAATGACGGCTGTTGTAACTCTATGATTTGACAATGACGGCTGTTGTAAGTCTACGATTTGACAATGACGGCTGTTGTAAATCTATGATTTGACAATGACGGCTGTTGTAACTCTATGATTTGACAAGGACGGCTGTCGTAACTCTATGATTTGACAATGACGGCTGTTGTAACTCTATGATTTGACAATGACGGCTGTTGTAACTCTATGATTTGACAATGACGGCTGTTGTAAATCTATGATTTGACAATGAAGGCCGTTGTAACTCTATGATTTGACAATGACGGTTGTTGTAACTCTATGATTTGACAAGGACGGCTCTGGTAACTCTATGATTTGACAAGGACGGCTGTTGTAACTCTATGATTTGACAAGGACGGTTGTTGTAACTCTATGATTTGACAATGATGGCTGTTGTAAGTCTATGATTTGACATTGACGGCTGCTGTAACTCTATGATTTGACAATGACGGCTGTTGTAACTCTATGATTTGACAATGACGGCTGTTGTAAGTCTACGATTTGACAATGACGGCTGTTGTAACTCTATGATTTGACAATGACGGCTGTTGTAACTCTATGATTTGACAATGACGGCTGTTGTAACTCTATGATTTGACAATGACGGCTGTTGTAAGTCTACGATTTGACAATGACGGCTGTTGTAACTCTATTATTTGACAATGACGGCTGTTGTAAGTCTACGATTTGACAATGACGGCTGTTGTAAATCTATGATTTGACAATGACGGCTGTTGTAACTCTATGATTTGACAAGGACGGCTGTCGTAACTCTATGATTTGACAATGGCGGCTGTTGTAACTCTATGATTTGACAAGGACGGCTGTTGTAACTCTATGATTTGACAAGGACGGCTGTCGTAACTCTATGATTTGACAATGACGGCTGTTGTAACTCTATGATTTGACAAAGACGGCTGTTGTAACTCTATGATTTGACAATGACGGCTGTTGTAACTCTATGATTTGACAATGATGGCCGTTGTAACTCTATGATTTGACAATGACGGTTGTTGTAACTCTATGATTTGACAAGGACGGCTCTGGTAACTCTATGATTTGACAAGGACGGCTGTTGTAACTCTATGATTTGACAAGGACGGTTGTTGTAACTCTATGATTTGACAATGATGGCTGTTGTAAGTCTATGATTTGACATTGACGGCTGCTGTAACTCTATGATTTGACAATGACGGCTGTTGTAACTCTATGATTTGACAATGACGGCTGTTGTAACTCTATGATTTGACAATGACGGCTGTTGTAAGTCTACGATTTGACAATGACGGCTGTTGTAACTCTATTATTTGACAATGACGGCTGTTGTAACTCTATGATTTGACAAGGACGGCTGTCGTAACTCTATGATTTGACAATGACGGCTGTTGTAACTCTATGATTTGACAAGGACGGCTGTCGTAACTCTATGATTTGACAATGACGGCTGTTGTAAGTCTATGATTTCACATTGACGGCTTCTGTAACTCTATGATTTGACAATGACGGCTGTTGTAACTCTATGATTTGACAATGGCGGCTGTTGTAACTCTATGATTTGACAATGATGGCCGTTGTAAGTCTATGATTTGACAAGGACGGATGTTGTAACTCTATGATTTGACAATGACGGCTGTTGTAAGTCTACGATTTGACAAGGACGGCTGTTGTAACTCTATGATTTGACAATGACGGCTGTTGTAAGTCTACGATTTGACAAGGACGGCTGTTGTAACTCTATGATTTGACAATGATGGCTATTGTAAGTCTATGATTTGACATTGACGGCTGTTGTAACTCTATGATTTGACAATGATGGCTATTGTAAGTCTATGATTTGACATTGACGGCTGCTGTAACTCTATGATTTGACAATGACGGCTGTTGTAAGTCTATGATTTGACAAGGACGGCTGTTGTAACTCTATGATTTGACAATGACGGCCGTTGTAAGTCTATGATTTGACAAGGACGGCTGTTGTAACTCTATGATTTGACAATGACGGCCGTTGTAAGTCTATGATTTGACAATGACGGCTGTTGTAACTCTATGATTTGACAATGACGGCTGTTGTAACTCTATGATTTGACAATGACGGCTGTTGTAACTCTATGATTTGACAATGACGGCTGTTGTAACTCTATGATTTGACAAGGACGGCTGTTGTAAGTCTATGATTTGACAATGACGGCTGTTGTAACTCTATGATTTGGCAATGACGGCTGTTGTAACTCTATGATTTGACAAGGACGGCTGTTGTAACTCTATGATTTGACAAGGACGGCTGTTGTAACTCTATGATTTGACAAGGACGGCTGTTGTAACTCTATGATTTGACAAGGACGGCTGTTGTAACTCTATGATTTGACAAGGACGGCTGTTGTAACTCTATGATTTGACAAGGACGGCTGTTGTAACTCTGTGATTTGACAAGGACGGCTGTTGTAACTCTATGATTTGACAATGATGGCTGTTGTAAGTCTATGATTTGACATTGACGGCTGCTGTAACTCTATGATTTGACAATGACGGCTGTTGTAACTCTATGATTTGACAAGGACGGCCGTTGTAACTCTATGATTTGACAATGACGGCCGTTGTAAGTCTATGATTTGACAATGACGGCTGTTGTAAATCTATGATTTGACAATGACGGCTGTTGTAACTCTATGATTTGACAAGGACGGCTGTTGTAACTCTATGATTTGACAAAGACGGCTGTTGTAACTCTATGATTTGACAAGGACGGGTGTTGTAAGTCTATGATTTGACAATGACGGCTGTTGTAACTCTATGATTTGACAATGACGGCTGTTGTAACTCTATGATTTGACAATGATGGCCGTTGTAAGTCTATGATTTGACAATGACGGATGTTGTAAGTCTATGATTTGACAATGACGGCTGTTGTAACTCTATGATTTGACAATGACGGCTGTTGTAACTCTATGGTCTATGATTTGACAAGGACGGCTGTTGTAACTCTATGATTTGACAATGACGGCTCTTGTAACTCTATGATTTGACAATGACGGCTGTTGTAACTCTATGATTTGACAATGACGGCTGTTGTAACTCTATGATTTGACAATGACGGATGTTGTAAGTCTATGATTTGACAAGGACGGCTGTTGTAACTCTATGATTTGACAATGACGGCTGTTGTAACTCTATGATTTGACAAGGACGGCTGTTGTAACTCTATGATTTGACAAGGACGGCTGTTGTAACTCTATGATTTGACAAGGACGGCTGTTGTAACTCTATGATTTGACAAGGACGGCTGTAGTAACTCTATGATTTGACAAGGACGGCTGTTGTAACTCTATGATTTGACAAGGACGGCTGTTGTAACTCTATGATTTGACAAGGACGGCTGTTGTAACTCTATGATTTGACAATGATGGCTGTTGTAAGTCTATGATTTGACATTGACGGCTGCTGTAACTCTATGATTTGACAATGACGGCTGTTGTAACTCTATGATTTGACAAGGACGGCTGTTGTAACTCTATGATTTGACAATGACGGCTGTTGTAAATCTATGATTTGACAATGACGGCTGTTGTAACTCTATGATTTGACAAGGACGGCTTTTGTAACTCTATGATTTGACAATGACGGCTGTTGTAACTCTATGATTTGACAAGGACGGGTGTTGTAAGTCTATGATTTGACAATGACGGCTGTTGTAACTCTATGATTTGACAATGACGGCTGTTGTAACTCTATGATTTGACAATGATGGCCGTTGTAAGTCTATGATTTGACAATGACGGCTGTTGTAACTCTATGATTTGACAATGACGGCTGTTGTAACTCTATGATTTGACAATGACGGCTGTTGTAACTCTATGATTTGACAATGACGGCTGTTGTAACTCTATGATTTGACAAGGACGGATGTTGTAAGTCTATGATTTGACAAGGACGGATGTTGTAAGTCTATGATTTGACATTGACGGCTGCTGTAACTCTATGATTTGACAATGACGGCTGTTGTAACTCTATGATTTGACTAGGACGGCTGTTGTAACTCTATGATTTGACAATGACGGCTGTTGTAACTCTATGATTTGACAAGGACGGATGTTGTAAGTCTATGATTTGACAATGACGGCTGTTGTAACTCTATGATTTGGCAATGACGGCTGTTGTAACTCTGTGATTTGACAAGGACGGCTGTTGTAACTCTATGATTTGACAATGACGGCTGTTGTAACTCTATGATTTGACAATGACGGCTGTTGTAATTCTATGATTTGACAAGGACGGATGTTGTAACTCTACGATTTGACAATGACGGTTGTTGTAACACTATGATTTGACAAGGACGGCTGTTGTAAGTCTATGATTTGACAATGACGGCTGTTGTAAGTCTATGATTTGACAATGATGGATGTTGTAACTCTATGATTTGACAATGACGGCTGTTGTAAGTCTATGATTTGACAATGACGGCTGTTGTAACTCTATGATTTGACAATGACGGCTGTTGTAACTCTATGATTTGACAAGGACGGCTGTTGTAACTCTATGATTTGACAAGGACGGCTGTTGTAACTCTATGATTTGACAATGACGGCTGTTGTAACTCTATGATTTGACAAGGACGGCTGTTGTAACTCTATGATTTGACAAGGACGGCTGTTGTAACTCTATGATTTGACAATGACGGCTGTTGTAACTCTATGATTTGACAATGACGGCTGTTGTAACTCTATTATGATTTGACAAGGACGGATGTTGTAACTCTATGATTTGACAATGACGGATGTTGTAAGTCTATGATTTGACAATGACGGCTGTTTTAACTCTATGATTTGACAATGACGGCTGTTGTAACTCTATGATTTGACAATGACGGCTGTTGTAATTCTATGATTTGACAAGGACGGATGTTGTAACTCTACGATTTGACAATGACGGCTGTTGTAACTCTATGATTTGACAAGGACGGCTGTTGTAACTCTATGATTTGACAATGACGGCTGTTGTAAGTCTATGATTTGACAATGATGGCTGTTGTAAGTCTATGATTTGACAATGACGGCTGTTGTAACTCTATGATTTGACAATGGCGGCTGTTGTAACTCTATGATTTGACAATGACGGCTCTTGTAACTCTATTATGATTTGACAAGGACGGATGTTGTAAGTCTATGATTTGACAATGACGGCTGTTGTAAGTCTATGGTTTGAGTGTAAAATATGACATTAATATCTACGTACATCATTACGTACATCTTGTAAGTGGACCCGATAGTACACAGCGGGAAGGATAATATATTTAGGCGGTAGTTGAGTCGTGGACCGTAATTAGGAGATATGTATATAGTATAGATTCACACTTTCTCACAACCCTAACTATTTTTATCGCCGTGTTTACACGCAGACGACACATGCCGTTTTATTTTCTGACGACATGAAAATACGATACTATTATGACAGGGCTAATTATCACTATTATAGGTGGGTCAGCTAGTTGGCCAATCAGGACTGCTTATTGACTGACATTTCCATATTTCTTCCACTCTTTGCTGAATTTATCACATGAAAATAATTGTCTAATTTTCTATCCAATCAAGTGATTTTCGGTCAAATGATTTTCTTATAATGATCTTCTTGTTTTACAATATCAACGATCTCTCTCCCATCGTACAATTTTGACCCACAATATCAACGATCTCTCTCCCATCGTACAATTTTGACCCACAATGTCAACGATCTCTCTCCCATCGTACAATTTTGACCCACAATGTCAACGATCTCTCTCCCATCGTACAATTTTGACCCACTGTATTATCGTCCTAGTAAACACTCAAATCAAGTATTATATCGCCTCGTCTATCCAAATTTAAAGTGTAAGATAAAATAAATAGGTATATGAACGTGATATTCTATGAATCATAGCTTTAGTTAGAATTCAATTTCTATATTTATTCAAAACTCATTGTCTTTAAAAGCGTAGAGTGGGATGGGTCAAGTGACACTTATGTTGGCATTATCTTTAATGTGCTGAAAATTAATAGTTAAAGTTGACAACATGATATGATGGTATCGTATTCGATAATATAGGGTTGTCGGTTGCGTAATGTTTAACCCAGCTGCCTCTACCATTTTGGTAGGGATTCGAGCCCTCGGCTATCTATATACCATCACTGAACTTTCAGCTTTTGTCCCAAAATGCAATAGATGTGAAGCATATTGGCCATTGATTGTGAAATACCCAAGTATTTACATGACATGTCCTGTTACAGTAACTAGTGAGGTAGGTAATACATGTATATGTATATGTAAAGTTATGTTACAGTAACTAGTGAGGTAGGTAATACATGTATATGTATTTGTAAAGTTATGTTTGAGAATCATTCCAGATGAAGAAATATTAAATGGGGACAAGAAAAATCCACAGTTCAGACAAGGTCGTGCCGCTGCAGATTCATAGATTTTTTATTCCATCCAAATCCAAAACACAATGACCCCCCTACCCCCATCCAAATCCAAAAAAACACAATGACCCCCCCCCCCTCATCCAAATCCAAAACACAATGACCCCCCCATCCAAATCCAAAACACAATCCCCCCTCCCATCCAAATCCAAAAAAACACAATGACCCCCCATCCAAATCCAAAACACAATGACCCCCCCATCCAAATCCATAACACAATGACCCCCCCCCCATCCAAATCCAAAACACAATCCCCCCTCAATCCAAATCCAAAAAACACAATACCCCCCCCCCATCCAAATCCAAAACACAAAGACCCTCCCCCCCATCCAAATCCAAAACACAAAGACCCCCCCCCCGCCATCCAAATCCAAAACACAATGACCCCCCCATCCAAATTCAAAACACAATGACCCCCCCATCCAAATCCAAAACACAATGACCCCCCCATCCAAAACCAAAATACAATGACCCCCCCATCCAAATCCAAAACACAATGACCCCCCCATCCAAATCCAAAACACAATGACCCCCCCCATCCAAATCCAAAACACAATGACCCCCCCCCCCATCCAAATCCAAAACACAATGACCCCCCCCCCCATCCAAATCCAAAACAGAATGACCCCCCCCCCATCCAAATCCAAAAAAAAACAATGACCCCCCCATCCAAATCCAAAACACAATGACCCCCCCCCCATCCAAATCCAAAACACAATGACCCCCCCCCCATCCAAATCCAAAACACAATGACCCCCCCATCCAAATCCAAAACACAATGACCCCCCCATCCAAATCCAAAACACAATGACCCCCCCCATCCAAATCCAAAACACAATGACCCCCCCCCCCCATCCAAATCCAAAACACAATGACCCCCCCCCATCCAAATCCAAAACAGAATGACCCCCCCCCCCATCCAAATCCAAAAAAACACAATGACCCCCCCCCATCCAAATCCAAAACACAATGACCCCCCCCCCCCCCGCCATCCAAATCCAAAAAAACACAATGACCCCCCCATCCAAATCCAAAACACAATCCCCCCCATCCAAATCCAAAACACAATGACCCCCCATCCAAATCCAAAACACAATGACCCCCCCCCATCCAAATCCAAAAAAACACAATGACCCCCCCCCCCCATTCCAAATCCAAAAAAACACAATGACCCCCACCATCCAACTCCAAAAAAACACAATGACCCCCACCATCCAAATCCAAAAAAACACAATGACCCCCACCACCCAAATCCAAAAAAACACAATGACCCCCCCCCCCCATCCAAATCCAAAAAAACACAATGACCCCCCCCCCCCATACAAAATCCATAACAATCAATTGTATTTGTTAGATTTGAAACATTTCACAACATATAAAGAAATTTTATCTAAAAGGCTCGTAACATATAATTTAATTATACCATGCACAAGGCAGTTGAACAAAAATACAAGTATATAGAATTTATACCCTTGTCGTTCTACCTCACGACATTGTCGTTCTACCTCACGACATTGTCAGAAACAAACCGACATATACAGAAAGTACGGTCTAACAAACCGACATATACAGAAAGTATAGTCTAACAAACCGACATGTACAGAAAGTATAGTCTAACAAACCGACATATACAGAAAGTATGGTCTAACAAACCAACATATACAGAAAGTATAGTCTAACAAACCGACATATACAGAAAGTATAGTCTAACAAACCAACATATACAGAAAGTATGGTCTAACAAACCAACATATACAGAAAGTATAGTCTAACAAACTGACATATACAGAAAGTATAGTCTAACAAACTGACATATACAGAAAGTATAGTCTAACAAACCGGCATATACAGAAAGTATGGTCTAACAAACCAACATATACAGAAAGTATGGTCTAACAAACCGACATATACAGAAAGTACGGTCTAACAAACTGACATATACAGAAAGTATAGTCTAACAAACCGACATATACAGAAAGCATGGTCTAACAAACCGACATATACAGAAAGTATGGTCTAACAAACCGACATATACAGAAAGTATGGTCTAACAAACTGACATATACAGAAAGTATGGTCTAACAAACCAACATATACAGAAAGTATGGTCTAACAAACCGACATATACAGAAAGTACGGTCTAACAAACTGACATATACAGAAAGTATGGTCTAACAAACCGACATATACAGAAAGTACGGTCTAACAAACTGACATATACAGAAAGTATAGTCTAACAAACCGACATATACAGAAAGTACGGTCTAACAAACTGACATATACAGAAAGTATAGTCTAACAAACCAACATATACAGAAAGTATAGTCTAACAAACCGACATATACAGAAAGTACGGTCTAACAAACTGACATATACAGAAAGTATGGTCTAACAAACCGACATATACAGAAAGTATGGTCTAACAAACCGACATATACAGAAAGTACGGTCTAACAAACCGACATATACAGAAAGTACGGTCTAACAAACCAACATATACAGAAAGTATAGTCTAACAAACCGACATATACAGAAAGTACGGTCTAACAAACTGACATATACAGAAAGTATAGTCTAACAAACCGACATATACAGAAAGTATAGTCTAACAAACCGACATATACAGAAAGTATGGTCTAACAAACAGACATATACAGAAAGTATGGTCTAACAAACCGACATATACAGAAAGTATAGTCTAACAAACCGACATATAAACCGACATATACGGAAAGTATGGTCTAACAAACCGGCATATACAGAAAGTATAGTCTAACAAACCGGCATATACAGAAAGTATAGTCTAACAAACCGGCATATACAGAAAGTATGGTCTAACAAACCGACATATACAGAAAGTATGGTCTAACAAACAGACATATACAGAAAGTATAGTCTAACAAACCGACATATAAACCGACATATACGGAAAGTATGGTCTAACAAACCGGCATATACAGAAAGTATAGTCTAACAAACCGGCATATACAGAAAGTATAGTCTAACAAACCGACATATACAGAAAGTACGGTCTAACAAACCGACATATACAGAAAGTATAGTCTAACAAACCGGCATATACAGAAAGTATAGTCTAACAAACCGGCATCTACAGAAAGTATAGTCTAACAAACCGACATATACAGAAAGTACGGTCTAACAAACCGACATATACAGAAAGTACGGTCTAACAAACCGGCATATACAGAAAGTATAGTCTAACAAACCGACATATACAGAAAGTACGGTCTAACAAACCGGCATATACAGAAAGTATAGTCTAACAAACCGACATATACAGAAAGTACGGTCTAACAAACCGACATATACAGAAAGTATAGTCTAACAAACCAACATATACAGAAAGTATAGTCTAACAAACCGACATATACAGAAAGTATGGTCTAACAAACCGACATATACAGAAAGTATAGTCTAACAAACCGACATATACAGAAAGTATGGTCTAACAAACCGACATATACAGAAAGTACGGTCTAACAAACCGACATATACAGAAAGTATAGTCTAACAAACTGACATTTACAGAAAGTATAGTCTAACAAACCGACATATACAGAAAGTATGGTCTAACAAACCGACATATACAGAAAGTACGGTCTAACAAACCGACATATACAGAAAGTATGGTCTAACAAAACGACATAAACATAAGTATGGTCTAACAAACCGACATATACAGAAAGTACGGTCTAATAAACCGACATATACAGAAAGTACGGTCTAACAAACTGACATATACAGAAAGTATGGTCTAACAAACCGACATATACAGAAAGTACGGTCTAATAAACCGACATATACAGAAAGTATGGTCTAACAAACCGACATATACAGAAAGTATGGTCTAACAAAACGACATAAACATAAGTATGGTCTAACAAACAGACATATACAGAAAGTGTGGTCTAACAAACCGACATATACAGAAAGTACGGTCTAACAAACCGACATATACAGAAAGTACGGTCTAACAAATCGACATATACAGAAAGTACGGTCTAACAAACTGACATATACAGAAAGTATAGTCTAACAAACCGACATAAACAGAAAGTATAGTCTAACAAACCAACATATACAGAAAGTACGGTCTAACAAACCAACATATACAGAAAGTATGGTCTAACAAACCGACATATACAGAAAGTACGGTCTAACAAACTGACATATACAGAAAGTATAGTCTAACAAACCGACATATACAGAAAGTACGGTCTAACAAACCGACATATACAGAAAGTATGGTCTAACAAACCAACATATACAGAAAGTACGGTCTAACAAACTGACATACACAGAAAGTACGGTCTAACAAACCGACATATACAGAAAGTACGGTCTAACAAACTGACATATACAGAGAGTACGGTCTAACAAACTGACATATACAGAAAGTACGGTCTAACAAACTGACATACACAGAAAGTATGGTCTAACAAACCGACATATACAGAAAGTACGGTCTAACAAACTGACATATACAGAAAGTACGGTCTAACAAACTGACATATACAGAAAGTACGGTCTAACAAAACGACATAAACATAAGTATGGTCTAACAAACAGACATATACAGAAAGTATAGTCTAACAAACCGACATATAAACCGACATATACGGAAAGTATGGTCTAACAAACCGACATATACAGAAAGTATGGTCTAACAAACCGACATATACAGAAAGTACGGTCTAACAAACCGACATATACAGAAAGTATAGTCTAACAAACTGACATTTACAGAAAGTATAGTCTAACAAACCGACATATACAGAAAGTATGGTCTAACAAACCGACATATACAGAAAGTACGGTCTAACAAACCGACATATACAGAAAGTATGGTCTAACAAAACGACATAAACATAAGTATGGTCTAACAAACCGACATATACAGAAAGTACGGTCTAATAAACCGACATATACAGAAAGTACGGTCTAACAAACTGACATATACAGAAAGTATGGTCTAACAAACCGACATATACAGAAAGTACGGTCTAATAAACCGACATATACAGAAAGTATGGTCTAACAAACCGACATATACAGAAAGTATGGTCTAACAAAACGACATAAACATAAGTATGGTCTAACAAACAGACATATACAGAAAGTGTGGTCTAACAAACCGACATATACAGAAAGTACGGTCTAACAAACCGACATATACAGAAAGTACGGTCTAACAAATCGACATATACAGAAAGTACGGTCTAACAAACTGACATATACAGAAAGTATAGTCTAACAAACCGACATAAACAGAAAGTATAGTCTAACAAACCAACATATACAGAAAGTACGGTCTAACAAACCAACATATACAGAAAGTATGGTCTAACAAACCGACATATACAGAAAGTACGGTCTAACAAACTGACATATACAGAAAGTATAGTCTAACAAACCGACATATACAGAAAGTACGGTCTAACAAACCGACATATACAGAAAGTATGGTCTAACAAACCAACATATACAGAAAGTACGGTCTAACAAACTGACATACACAGAAAGTACGGTCTAACAAACCGACATATACAGAAAGTACGGTCTAACAAACTGACATATACAGAGAGTACGGTCTAACAAACTGACATATACAGAAAGTACGGTCTAACAAACTGACATACACAGAAAGTATGGTCTAACAAACCGACATATACAGAAAGTACGGTCTAACAAACTGACATATACAGAAAGTACGGTCTAACAAACTGACATATACAGAAAGTACGGTCTAACAAAACGACATAAACATAAGTATGGTCTAACAAACAGACATATACAGAAAGTATAGTCTAACAAACCGACATATAAACCGACATATACGGAAAGTATGGTCTAACAAACCGGCATATACAGAAAGTATAGTCTAACAAACCGGCATATACAGAAAGTATAGTCTAACAAACCGGCATATACAGAAAGTATGGTCTAACAAACCGACATATACAGAAAGTATGGTCTAACAAACCGACATATACAGAAAGTATAGTCTAACAAACCGACATATAAACCGACATATACGGAAAGTATGGTCTAACAAACCGGCATATACAGAAAGTATAGTCTAACAAACCGGCATATACAGAAAGTATAGTCTAACAAACCGGCATATACAGAAAGTATAGTCTAACAAACCGACATATACAGAAAGTACGATCTAACAAACCGACATATACAGAAAGTATAGTCTAACAAACCGGCATATACAGAAAGTATAGTCTAACAAACCGGCATATACAGAAAGTATAGTCTAACAAACCGACATACGGTCTAACAAACCGACATATACAGAAAGTACGGTCTAACAAACCGGCATATACAGAAAGTATAGTCTAACAAACCGACATATACAGAAAGTATGGTCTAACAAACCGACATATACAGAAAGTATGGTCTAACAAACCGGCATATACAGAAAGTATGGTCTAACAAACCGACATATACAGAAAGTACGGTCTAACAAACTGACATTTACAGAAAGTATAGTCTAACAAACCGACATATACAGAAAGTACGGTCTAACAAACTGACATATACAGAAAGTACGGTCTAACAAACCGACATAAACAGAAAGTATGGTCTAACAAACTGACATACACAGAAAGTACGGTCTAACAAACTGACATACACAGAAAGTACGGTCTAACAAACCGACATGTACAGAAAGTATAGTCTAACAAACCAACATATACAGAAAGTATGGTCTAACAAACTGACATATACAGAAAGTACGGTCTAACAAACTGACATATACAGAAAGTACGGTCTAACAAACTGACATATACAGAAAGTACGGTCTAACAAACAGACATATATATTTTATTGTATTGTATTGTTTGATTATCATGTACAATGCAACAACTAATAAATTTGTCTGAAATGTTCGTCTTTTCAAAAAGATTGTAAAAATGAAGTAAGCTTGTTCGTTCAGAAATATCAGCTAGTATGTATATAGCCGTAAATAGTTTTGTTAACAACCTCCTTAACGTTTACCACTATGTAGTCTCTACTACAGTCAAATTAAAAAAAAGATTGAAGCCAAATGAACAGAAACGATGTAAAACTCCGAAGTCAAAGACTCATTGTGTCAAATAGGAATAAACCAGTGACAGTAATCAGAGACCAAACATTCAGGATCGTTCACTGGAGTATAAGTATAAACAATTTAGGAGATGTAATCTTGGGAAACCAGCACAATTTACCGGAAGGGGCCAATGGGAAAATATGTTGGTGAATTTTTTTTCGCAGCTCCTACACGATCTCAAAAAAATGCATGTCCCGTCTTGAAGTGAACCCCAACATATCCGTGCACCCCCCCCCACACACACACACACACACACACACACACTCCCCACTCCTGCTATCAGATGTACGTAGCAAGTTGGAGATATTTAGCCAGCAGATAAGAGCCTTCCATCGCAATCTTGATTTATAATCATCACGAAGATCGATTGCAAATGTACTTGGTAAACGACTGCTGCTGGGGTTAAATTTGCAAATGTACTTAGTAAACGACTGCTGCTGGAGTTAAATTTGCTTCACATTATGAGTTAAAAAAAAAAACTTTCAGCCCATCAGAATTTTCAAGCCCCCTTTCACATCCAATTTTTGTTCGTGCCCAAACCATTTTCTCCTCAGCCCCCAGGCCCACCCCCACCCCGCATAAATTGTAGTCGTTCCCTTGATTCTCATCGCCTGTACATATAGAAGACGTAGAGTGAACACTTTGGTAGTATAGTTCCAGGTTGTCATTGCATCGTAGTTCCAGGTTGTCATTAAATCGTAGTTCCAGGTTGTCATTAAATCGTATTTCCAGGTTGTCATTGCATCGTAGTTCCAGGTTGTCATTGCATCGTAGTTCCAGGTTGTCATTGCATCGTAGTTCCTGGTTGTCATTGCATCGTAGTTCCTGGTTGTCATTGCATCGTAGTTCCAGGTTGTCATTGCATCATAGTTCCAGGTTGTTATTGCATCGTAGTTACTGGTTGTCATTGCATCGTAGTTCCAGGTTGTCATTGCATCGTAGTTCCAGGTTGTCATTGCATCGTAGTTCCAGGTTGTCATTGCATCGTAGTTCCAGGTTGTCATTGCATCGTAGTTCCAGGTTGTCATTGCATCGTAGTTCCAGGTTGTTATTGCATCGTAGTTCCTGGTTGTCATTGCATCGTAGTTCCTGGTTGTCATTGCATCGTAGTTCCAGGTTGTCATTAAATCGTAGTTCCTGGTTGTCATTAAATCGTAGTTCCTGGTTGTCATTGCATCGTAGTTCCAGGTTGTCATTGCATCATAGTTCCAGGTTGTCATTAAATCATAGTTCCAGGTTGTCATTAAATCGTAGTTCCTGGTTGTTATTGCATCGTAGTTCCTGGTTGTCACTGCATCGTAGTTCCAGGTTGTCATTGCATCGTAGTTCCAGGTTGTCATTGCATCGTAGTTCCAGGTTGTCATTGCATCGTAGTTCCTGGTTGTCATTGCATCATAGTTCCTGGTTGTCATTGCATCGTAGTTCCAGGTTGTCATTGCATCATAGTTCCAGGTTGTCATTAAATCGTAGTTCCTGGTTGTCATTGCATCGTAGTTCCAGGTTGTTATTGCATCGTAGTTCCTGGTTGTCACTGCATCGTAGTTCCAGGTTGTCACTGCATCGTAGTTCCAGGTTGTCATTAGGGACCGGACAGAATTTACGGCAGGGGGGGGGGGGGGGGGGCTGGGGAGAAATTGGGGGGGGGGGGGCATGAAAAAAATGGGAGGCTTGAAGGGGGGGCCATGAAAATGCTCATGGTTTGAAAGGGGGGGGCGCGAAGTATTTTGTCATTGAAAAAAATTAATATGTTAGAAAATTTAGCATTGCATGAGGTAGCACTTGATATCGCTTTTAATATTGAATGTCTACACTTTCATTTATGTATTAACATGTGTGTACGTTTGTATGTACCTATTTAGTGAAGCATAAAAACACTACTCAAGATTAATTTGATACACCCTGAATTACTCTTATATACTCCAAGTTGTTCACACACACACACACACACACACACACACACACACACACACACACACACACACACACACACACACACACACACACACACACACATATATATATATATATATATATATATATATATATATATATATATATATATATATATATATATATACTAGCATAGGACCTGTAATTTATGTGATTAAAAAGTGACCTTTTGGTGAAAAATGTAAATACAAAAACGTCTGGCCAGATTAATTTAGATAGGTGTTTTTATTTCTTTCCTTGACACTATTCTTGAGTTTCACTCTCAGACTCACTAGAGTCTGAAGATGTGAGGCAAGACTTGTCTTTCTTTCTATCTAAAACCAGTGAAATTAAACTATTTCCCTCCTCAGCATCATCAAATGCATCTATCTGTACTAAATATTGTAAAGCATTTAGATGTCTGCGTGGTGTTAAGTGTTTTTTCATCAGTGACTTTGCACTAACTTTGGTAGTTGCCTTCTGGCCGTATTTTCCTACAACCTTATCCACAAGTTGCTCACTAACAACAGTTAACAACAGTCTTTTTGCTTGACTAATTGTTCTTTTCTCTTTCCTTCTTCTTACTTTTCTTTTATTTTCCTTCTTTCTCCTTGTCTTCCTGTGTCGTGTATTGAATACAATTCTGAATTTGCTGTCCCCATCATGAAGTCACGAATGCCTGACACTATAGGTTTAAATATGTATGGTTTTGGAACTGAAAGCATATTGATTACATCTAAGTATTCCACAACATTCTGAATTTCTTTGCACTTTCATGAAGTCACAAATGTCTTACATTTACATGTGTATTGGTAATGTATTTGGTGTAGGAAAGTGAAAGCTATATTTGTCAGACCTCAGTGTGCATAAAATCCTTAGTTTGCTAGACTTCATGACATCACAAATGTCTGACATGAGATAGCTATTGTGTTATGAGTATAAATAGATATTTGAATACACTATGTAGGTGATGTGATGTCCTTAGATACTCCTCACAAATGTCCCCACTACAGTTTTTCACAAATCACGCATGTGAATGTGTGTTTACTCTGTGTCTGTGTTTCAGTGTATGTATCAGTGAATGACAGTTAAAACCACCACATCAAATGCCTTGGTATTAAGTGATGACTACTTATGGTGTCTAGTTGGGAAATAAACAAGATTATACCACATGTGTATGATTACATGTATGGTCAAAATGTTTTATTTTGTTTTGTTTTCTAAAAAAACTTCCTCTACAACTACTAAGTTGCTTGGGCTGAAATAGTAACTTAATAGTAGTACCAAAAGAAATATTACAGTTGTGATACAGTAACAAAAATATTTGTACTCTTTTTAGTTATTGTAGGGGGCAGGATATTGTGCACTTTTTTTCTTTCTTTTGTTTATTTTTTTTTGGGGGGGGGGGCATGAAATTTTTTATACTTTTGAAAGGGGGGGGCTGTGAAATTTTGGTCACAGTGGATGGGGGGGGGGGGGGCAGGAAAAGAACCAAGTCAGAGATAATTTCTCCCCAGGCCCACCCCCTGCCGTAAATTCTGTCCGGTCCCTTAAATCGTAGTTCCTGGTTGTCATTGCATCGTAGTTCCAGGTTGTCATTGCATCGTAGTTCCAGGTTGTCATTGCATCGTAGTTCCTGGTTGTCATTGCATCGTAGTTCCAGGTTGTCATTGCATCGTAGTTCCAGGTTGTTATTGCATCGTAGTTCCAGGTTGTCATTGCATCGTAGTTCCAGGTTGTCATTAAATCGTAGTTCCAGGTTGTTATTGCATCGTAGTTCCTGGTTGTCATTGCATCGTAGTTCCTGGTTGTCATTAAATCGTAGTTCCAGGTTGTCATTGCATCGTAGTTCCAGGTTGTTATTGCATCGTAGTTCCAGGTTGTCATTAAATCATAGTTCCAGGTTGTCATTGCATCGTAGTTCCTGGTTGTCATTGCATCGTAGTTCCAGGTTGTCATTAAATCGTAGTTCCAGGTTGTCATTGCATCGTAGTTCCTGGTTGTCATTAAATCGTAGTTCCAGGTTGTCATTGCATCGTAGTTCCTGGTTGTCACTGCATCGTAGTTCCAGGTTGTTATTGCATCGTAGTTCCAGGTTGTCATTGCATCGTAGTTCCTGGTTGTCATTAAATCGTAGTTCCAGGTTGTCATTAAATCGTAGTTCCAGGTTGTTATTAAATCGTAGTTCCAGGTTGTTATTAAATCGTAGTTCCAGGTTGTCACTGCATCGTAGTTCCAGGTTGTTATTAAATCGTAGTTCCAGGTTGTCATTAAATCGTAGTTCCAGGTTGTTATTAAATCGTAGTTCCAGGTTGTCATTGCATCGTAGTTCCAGGTTGTTATTAAATCGTAGTTCCAGGTTGTCATTGCATCGTAGTTCCTGGTTGTCATTGCATCGTAGTTCCAGGTTGTTATTAAATCGTAGTTCCAGGTTGTCATTGCATCGTAGTTCCTGGTTGTTATTAAATCGTAGTTCCAGGTTGTCATTGCATCGTAGTTCCAGGTTGTCATTAAATCGTAGTTCCAGGTTGTTATTAAATCGTAGTTCCAGGTTGTCATTGTATCGTAGTTCCTGGTTGTCACTGCATCGTAGTTCCAGGTTGTTATTGCATCGTAGTTCCAGGTTGTCATTGCACTGTAGTTCCTGGTTGTCATTAAATCGTAGTTCCAGGTTGTCATTAAATCGTAGTTCCAGGTTGTCATTGCATCGTAGTTCCAGGTTGTCATTAAATCGTAGTTCCTGGTTGTCACTGCATCGTAGTTCCAGGTTGTTATTGCATCGTAGTTCCAGGTTGTCATTAAATCGTAGTTCCAGGTTGTTATTAAATCGTAGTTCCAGGTTGTCATTAAATCGTAGTTCCAGGTTGTCATTAAATCGTAGTTCCAGGTTGTTATTAAATCGTAGTTCCAGGTTGTCATTAAATCGTAGTTCCAGGTTGTCATTAAATCGTAGTTCCAGGTTGTCATTAAATCGTAGTTCCAGGTTGTCATTAAATCGTAGTTCCAGGTTGTCATTAAATCGTAGTTCCAGGTTGTCATTAAATCGTAGTTCCAGGTTGTCATTGCATCGTAGTTCCAGGTTGTCATTAAATCGTAGTTCCAGGTTGTCATTAAATCGTAGTTCCAGGTTGTCATTAAATCGTAGTTCCAGGTTGTCATTGCATCGTAGTTCCAGGTTGTCATTGCATCGTAGTTCCAGGTTGTCATTAAATCGTAGTTCCAGGTTGTCATTAAATCGTAGTTCCAGGTTGTCATTGCATCGTAGTTACTGGTTGTCATTGCATCGTAGTTCCAGGTTGTCATTAAATCGTAGTTCCAGGTTGTCATTAAATCGTAGTTCCTGGTTGTTATTGCATCGTAGTTCCAGGTTGTTATTGCATCGTAGTTCCAGGTTGTCATTGCATCGTAGTTCCAGGTTGTCATTAAATCGTAGTTCCAGGTTGTCATTAAATCGTAGTTCCTGGTTGTTATTGCATCGTAGTTCCAGGTTGTTATTAAATCGTAGTTCCAGGTTGTTATTGCATCGTAGTTCCAGGTTGTTATTGCATCGTAGTTCCTGGTTGTTATTGCATCGTAGTTCCAGGTTGTCATAACATTGTTAATATAAGAATTGATAAGTACTCAGTCGTTCATCGGTTGTGGTAATTTTGCTAAATAATGCAAGACGATATAATGGTTAAACTACATTTGTTTTGAAATCTATCTTATTTGAGTTGTACGTTCTACACAAAGCTATTCGGTCTGCTGGGTTTCACTTGTTCTAACTCCTTTCACAAGTCTTAATTGCAACACCTGGTCCTATTAAAATATACTGTTAACTTTTCTCTCTAAAATCCACCTGATCCAGCTAAACAACATTCCTAGTAGTCTTTGACGGTTCTTCGTACACTGGCTTGATGTCCATGTGTAAACAATCGTGGTAAGATACGGAACATTTGCAAAATTAATGTGAACAATAACTAGGACAATCATAGTATGTTGACATGGTGATCATATCACGTGGTAATATTGGCTATGTGGTGGTATTGGCATTACCACAGATAGATAGTTTGTTGACATGGTTTGAAGACTCGGTGATCATATCACGTGGTAATAATGGCTATGTGGTGGTTTTGGCATTCCCACAGATAGATAGTATTAGAGTTATTGTTTGTACACAGTGGGAATAAATAAGTATTGTGTATAATGAGTAACTTTCTTTTGTTTATTGAGACAGGGAGCTATTTTCTACATAGACTGCATTGACAACAAGCTTGTTCACCCAAGACAAACATTTACATCATACTTTAAGTTTTAACCAGCTTTCTCGCGAGATCTCGTGAGTGGACAAATTACACTTACACTTGAGACTGGGAACACAGTCGATCGAGAGAGTCTTGGAGCGAACTGTGGGGTTCATTTATATTAACTTTCAAAATTTGGGTGTGCCACAATTTTTGTTTAAATTTCCATTCAAGGGTAGAAATACGCCTTTAGTTTACGTTTACGCCTTTAGGACAACGTTTCAGATACCACATAAATCACGTAAGTTATAACTCAGCCGAGTCCGATTAACAGTAGAGTTGTATTCACTAACAGAACCATCAATATCTGACTATTAAAATTGCTTGTTTGTAAATTTCCCTTGGCGGATATTGCCAGCTATCCAATCAGGAAGACCGTAACATCTGCTTCTTTTTTTTTCTTTTTTTTTTCTTTTTTTTTTCTTTTTTTTTTCTTTTTTTTTCTTTTTTTAAATAAAAAAAACTAGTTTGTATGTTTGGGAACTTTTGTACATTGTGATAAATAAAATTTCAAGATTTTTAATAGATTAGCATTTATGAATTGACAATTATTTACGTCATTATCTGATAACTTGACGTGTATTTTCTCTAAGCTGACGACACATCGTGGATATGCTGACGACACATCGTGTATTTTCTCTAAGCTGACGACACATCGTGGATATGCTGACGACACATCGTGTATTTTCTCTATGCTGACGACACATCGTGTATATGCTGACGACACGTCGCGTATTTTCTCTAAGCTGAGGACACATCATGTATTTTCTCTAAGCTGACGACACATCGTGTATATGCTGACGACACATCGCGTATTTTCTCTAAGCTGACGACACATCGTGTATATGCTGACGACACATCGCGTATTTTCTCTAAGCTGACGACACATCGCGTATTTTCTCTAAGCTGACGACACATCGTGTATATGCTGACGACACATCGCGTATTTTCTCTAAGCTGACGACACATTTATTATTCTCTCTAAGCTGACGACACATCGTAAAAGACTAAATAGGCCGTGTTACACAGTCTTTTTTGGACTAATACCGTATAAATTGTTGTAACAAATTTGATCACCATTTTATCTGGAAATGCCGAAATAAAAGAAACATTTTTGATAAAGATCGTCAACATATTGATTTGTCTTATGAAGTAGGATGGCACTGTCACGTGGTTTATCGTTAACCGACTCTGAGTGTCGTTCTGTTGTTCACTCTGAGAGATTTCTACATCTGTTTGGAATTTTCGTAAAATACATACTTCGAAAAACCATTAATGCGTCAATTAATTTTTGCCATCGAGGAAACATTCCTAGCATTTTTCTCTTTATCAGGAGTAAAATTAAATTATGTTTGATTTGGTGATTACAATTTTAGATTAGTTATCATTATTGTAGTATAGTCTGAGTAGATCACGTTATTGTCCTGTGATGGGGATGACGTCATTTAGTCCGTACAAATCTATACAGAGAATGTATTAAGCAGTGTGAAAAGGAATAAAGGGAGAGAGAGGGCAGGAGAGAGGTGGGATCGGAGGGAGGGAAGGACTGAGGAGAGACAGACAGACAGACATACAGCGCTCAATCGTCCTTAGACAATACCACTTTACACGTAGTCTACTGTACACATAAAGGGAATTAGAAGTGACACTGCCAAGACGTCGACAACAAACCACATATTATATATACTAGCCTGTATCACTGTCTGCGTTGATGTGTCAAATAACGAAACTATATCCCCATAGGTCTGAAAAGTCACTATCGTAAAGTCAGCGTGATGACGTCACAAAGCAGACTAATTTCTTTGCCAGCTTTGTAGTAGTAGTATGATTTGTATTTATATCACTTGGATGGCATAGTAGACAAGGAAATTCGTTTACAGATGTCAAACAAAAATAATATATTTACCAAATGATTTTCTTCTTCTCTCTCTCTCTCTCTCTCTCTCTCTCTCTCTCTCTCTCTCTCTCTCTCTCTCTCTCTCTCTCTCTCTCTCTCTCTCTCTCTCTCTCTCTCTCTCTCTCTCTCTCTCTCTCTCTCTCTTTCTCTCTCTCTCTCTCTCTCTCTCTCTCTCTCTCTCTCTCTCTGTCTCTCTGTCTCTCTCTCTATCTATCTATCACCACTATACATAATACTATAAATAGACATATAATGCACAGACTGTCCTGTCATATTGTATAGGCTAAATTTCAATCAACAGTTACATAATGTTACAACGTGACATTATGATGAGAATAATGTTCGCATATAAAACACTATTGTAAAACTCTGGACACTTACAACTTATGAGGACAGGAATTTAACGATTTGAACTAATAAGTCATATAGCCGTGACTACACGATGTTGGCTTAGTAATTCAATCCTACAAATATGCTGATAGGAATACTATCTCATTTGCCATCAAATATTTATCAAGGTGAATATTTTAACACTACAATTGTTGCATACAAGTTATCTCTGCATCTGTTATCCAAAGTTCAAGAAAAGAATGAATTAAAAAACCTATTTGCATTGGTATGTGGTCTCTCTACATAGCTTGGAGATGTAGAGAGGTTAATTGATCTGAAACGGATAAAGACAAATTTAATTACACACTTTCACCACTTTTTCTATTGTTGATCAGACAGAAATAAAACACCAGGCGTTCTCTGTATTTGGTACAATCGAAATGCAAATATGTTTTTCAAAAAAATTGTTTTGTACGTCATTATTTTTGGACCAGTTATTGATATGGTTGGGGTCCAACATTGAGTTGAGATATGCCAGAAAGTTCAATTATTAAAGTGTATAAAGTCAACCCTGAATACGGCCTTTCATCGTTCTTATTTGTCGTCTGCTCTCTTGAAAAGACAGAAATAAATGTATATGTAATGTGAATAGGTCTGATCGTCCGTCAAGTATCGGTACTACGGCTCGTAACTCCTCAATTCTATGATTTATCCCAATGAAATGACTCTATACTATATTTCTCATTACGTCTACTCTTTGTCAATGTAGTGAATACCAACCTGGAGTACATACTTTACAGTTCATTTCATCACGACTCTGGGTTGCCATGACGACAATTTCAGACGACAATAAATTGTATCTCTCCTCAAAGATAGGTTCAACAATTAATTGTAACATCAATTATTAAGTGTGTATAAAAAGCACTGTTTGCGCAGGCGCATCGATATAGTCTGCATCTTTCAGTCCAAATGATGACGTCACCAGTAAAAGTCACTTTCCATCAATGTGTAGCTAGCAATATATTTTCATTTCATTACAGCAAGCAGTACTCCTGACCAGTAAAAAACCTCAGCATTGTTGACGGACCTTGAATTACAAGGACTGTGGCAGAATTTAAGGAGGGGGGGGGGGCTGGGGAGGAAATATTTTGGTCAAAAATGTTCTCGCTGCCCCCTTGACGATCTCAAAAGATTTCATGCCCCCCCAAAGAAATGAATCCAAGAATTTTCGTCGTCCCCCCCAGGCTACACATATTGTTAATTGTATAGTACCCCCTCCCCTCTTCCCTCATTCTAGAGATGTACAATTGTATGGTACACTACATTACAATAACACTGACAATCGACTTCAGCGTCCGGTTATAACAACACAAGTTTACAAATTGATGTGGGCTTTGCACAAAAATGGTCTCACATTGGGGGGAGAGAGAGAGAGAGAGAGAGAGAGAGAGAGAGAGAGAGAGAGAGAGAGAGAGAGAGAGAGAGAGAGAGAGAGAGAGAGAGACAGAGTAACAGAGAGACAGAGAGTAACAGAGAGAATGAGACAGAGAGGGAGACAGAAAGACATATAAATAGACAGACAGACAGACAGACAGACAGACAGACAGACAGACAGACAGACAGACAGGGAGGGAGGAGAGAGATAAAGGCATACACAGACACATTCGCATAGCAGTCACCCATGCACCTCATCACTCAATAATTTTCATTGCGGCAAAGAAGAATATTGAAATGTACTTGGTAAATGACTGTTCCTGAGGTTTAATTATATTCAAACCATGAGAAAATATTTCGTGCCCCCCTTTCAGACCATCAGAAATTTCATGCCCCCGTCCTTCGAATCCCCCATTTTTCATGCCCCATTTCTCCCTAGGGCCCCTCCCCGCCGTAAATTCTGACCGCAGCTTAAAGTAGAAAACCGTTGAACTAATCCCCCCCCTCAACAAAAACATTTATTTTAGAAGACATGCTAAGTATTGTATATATATAATTGTTTACATTATAATGGCGTACAAACACTTTAACTGTAATACATTTTGATTGACAAGAAACGTACTTGTTTGAGGTCACTTTTTTAGTATATCTTTATTAAATATGCTTTTTTATCAACGTTTACCAGACTGTGTGAAAATTGTTTCGACAGAATAAACTGAATACACGTGACATGTGAATTTCGTGTCGTTCACCAAATCTTTTCAATTCCAAACATAAAAAGGTCATTTTGGCTAAGCGGCCATAATTATTTTAAGGTATGTTTCGCTATCAACCAAACAATCAATTATAGTATTGAATGTTATTCTCAATGATTTGTTCGTCGTAAAAATTGACAAAAGGAAATTTTATTTTCTAAGGTCTCCCATAATTCAGATATTTAATGATGTGGCACATGGCCTTGTCAACGACAAGTCACGGGAAACACATTGTTGGGTGATCTGTCAAAATGTGTTCACTCAAAATACATGTATGATTTAAAATTAGACATTTGAGATACAAATTAGGGCTACAGCTAGCTTGTATAAATAAATAGATAAATAAATAGACACGTCTTCCTATACGAAATGTCTTACGTGTTGGAATAAACAAATTTACATGTATTAGAATATACAGAGACCGATGTTTTGTTAAATATATCGGTTAGAATACAAAATGGCCGACATGTTGATAGTAAATATATCGGTTAGAATACAAAATGGCCGACATGTTGATAGTAAATATATCGGTTAGAATACAAAATGGCCGACATGTTGATAGTAAATATATCGGTTAGAATACAAAATGGCCGAGATGTTGATAGTAAATATATCGGTTAGAATACAAAATGGCCGACATGTTGATAGTAAATATATCGGTTAGAATACAAAATGGCCGACATGTTGATAGTAAATATATCGGTTAGAATACAAAATGGCCGACATGCTGATAGTAAATATATCGGTTAGAATACAAAATGGCCGACATGCTGATAGTAAATATATCGGTTAGAATACAAAATGGCCGACATGTTGATAGTAAATATATCGGTTAGAATACAAAATGGCCGACATGTTGATAGTAAATATATCGGTTAGAATACAAAATGGCCGACATGTTGATAGTAAATATATCGGTTAGAATACAAAATGGCCGATGTATTGATGAATATACCTAATAGAATACAAAATGGCCGATGTATTGATAAATATATGCAATAGAATACAAAATGGCCGATGTATTGATGAATATACCTAATAGAATACAAAATGGCCGATGTATTGATAAATATATGCAATAGAATACAAAATGGCCGATGTATTGATAAATATACGCAATAGAATACAAAATGGTCGATGTGTTGATAAATATACGCAATAGAATACAAAATGGTCGATGTGTTGATAAATATACGCAATAGAATACAAAATGGCCGATGTGTTGATAAATATACGTGTTAGACGAGACACCAAATGAAAATAGGTTGTGAATGATTTTGTTACGCTATCAAAATACCACCTAAGTGCCTCTTTTTAAAGTTTTGTTGTACAAACTACCAGTATTTAAAAAAAAACTTTATTATAGAAATTATTATTGGGTGTGAATAGCTTGAGGTAACGAACAATCAGGTACGTGTCAATAACACATGACGTGTGACAATATAACACGTGAAGTGTGACGACATCGCATGACAATTTACAAACCATTTATTTTCAGGTATCTTATATAGTTTGGGTATATATTTTATAATTACATGGTATAATTTCTTGTTATTTTGATTTTTTCAGAATGGCTTTTTTGCCAAGAAAATGTGATTACAGTATTATGTGTTAGTTCGAATGCAGAGCATTTTAGTTTGAATGCACTGTCACATTTTAGTCGAATACATCATAGCATTTTAGTTCGAACGCACCATCGCATTTTAGTTCGAATGCACCATCGCACCTTAGTTCGAATACACCATCGCATTTTAGTTCGAATAATGCACCATCGCATTTTAGTTCGAACGCACCATCCCATTTTAGTTCGAACGCACCATCGCATTTTAGTTCGAATGCACCATCGCATTTTAGTTCGAATGCACCATCGCACCTTAGTTCGAATGCACCATCGCATTTTAGTTCGAATCCACCATCGCTTTTTAGTTTGAACGCACCATCGCATTTTAGTTCGAATGCACCATCGCATTTTAGTTCGAATAATGCACCATCGCATTTTAGTTTGAATGCACCATCGCATTTTAGTTTGAACGCACCATCGCATTTTAGTTTGAACGCACCATCGCATTTTAGTTCGAATGCACCATCGCTTTTTAGTTCGAATAATGCACCATCGCATTTTAGTTCGAATGCACCATCGCATTTTAGTTCGAATAATGCACCATCGCATTTTAGTTCGAATGCACCATCGCTTTTTAGTTTGAACGCACCATCGCATTTTAGTTTGAACGCACCATCGCATTTTAGTTCGAATAATGCACCATCGCATTTTAGTTTGAATGCACCATCGCATTTTAGTTTGAATACACCATCGCATTTTAGTTCGAATAATGCACCATCGCATTTTAGTTCGAATGCACCATCGCATTTTAGTTCGAATAATGCACCATCGCATTTTAGTTCGAATGCACCATCGCATTTTAGTTCGAATAATGCACCATCGCATTTTAGTTCGAATGCACCATCGCATTTTAGTTCGAATAATGCACCATCGCATTTTAGTTCGAATGCACCATCGCATTTTAGTTCGAATAATGCACCATCGCATTTTAGTTCGAATGCACCATCGCATTTTAGTTCGAATAATGCACCATCGCATTTTAGTTTGAATACACCAGTTCAAGCTGGTTTGGACAGGGTGATCATTTTGTCAAGTACACACACTAACAATCAGTTTTGTTCAGATTTAGTCGCTTCTTTTTTGGTATATTAACACGTGTCGATGTGATTTTATTCTTGTAACACAGTGTTCGTGTCTTCTTCTCTCTATTACGCTCTGACTATGTACGTGGTTTTTATTTTAGCTGCCCACCATTTACACTCTATTACGTCACCTTCAAGTTCAGTCACCGGATTTTCCAATACTCACGTAAAGTATATTTTGAATTACAACCCAAGTTCCGACCAATAGTATATTATGATTGTCATAACATCCATATTTCGATAAACACGTTGAATATGGTCTGGGTTCACTTGCAGGAAAAGACTTTACATTCATGTAAATTTGTGATCAGTAATAAAAGATTGATGGACGAGGTTTTCGTAGAATGCGACAACAGACACCGACTACTGCAATTCCAATGTGTGCGTGCACAACAGACACCGACTACTGCGATTCCAAGGTGTGCGTGCACAACAGACACCGACTACTGCGATTCCAAGGTGTGCGTGCATAACAGACACCGCCTACTGCGATTCCAAGGTGTGCGTGCATAACAGACACCGACTACTGCAATTCCAAGGTGTGCGTACAGACACCAACTACTGCGATTCCAAGGAGTGTGTGCATAAGGACCGGTCAGTTTCTTCGGCCTGGGGGGGGGTGCACTGGGAGGGGTCACCCTGTTTTTGAAATTGGTAGTAGGGGGGGGGGGTCATGCTGTTTTGAAAATTGTGGATGGGGGGGGGGGGTCATTGTGTTTTGGATTGTGATGGAAGAAAAAAAATCCTTTTTCTCCAATGGCATGTAGCCATGTCTGAAATGTGGTACATGTAAATATTTGTTCTTCTCCCGGTTTCTTACATGAATTCTTCAATATTACTTATTAGTTCAAACATAACTATAAATATACATATACATGTATTACCTAGCTACCACACTAGTTACAGAACATGTCATGTAAATGCTTGGCTGTTTCACAATCAGTGCTTCACTTAAATTGCAGTTTGGGGCAAAACTGAACTTGAAGGTTTCGTAATGGTAATCTTCATATATAGTTTATAAAAGAAGTTAATCTAAAATGCGATTCCAAGGAGTGTGTGCATAAGGACCGGTCAGTTTCTTCGGCCTGGGGGGGGTGCATAATGTTTTCGTTGACATATCGCTATATAAACAAACTAATTCTAATTCTAATTCTAAAATGTTCCCTACTCGTGGGAAAGGGACTGTCTGAATAGTCTCAAAATTGACTTTTCAGAGTAAAAAACCTCCAGGACTTCTAGGGGAGACCCCTAGGAACCCCACCCCCCACTACATGAGATGTACACATCCCAGTCTCAAGCTCTTCCCCTACCTCTTACTGTCAAGATGCTATCAAACTTAATATTTCAAAAATAATTTTTTTTACATGTTGGTGCTGTCTTGTAAAACTTGGAAATTATTGTCTGAAAGGGCCTGAATAGTCTCAAAATTGACTTTTCAGAGTAAAAAACCTCCAGGGCTTCTAGGGGGAGACCCCTTAGGACCCCATAAGAGATATACATATTCCCTGCTCAAGCTTTCCCATACCTTCCACTGTCAAGATTATAATTATGATAGTGCTAACCCGGGATCGTATACAGTAGATGCAAGACAGTCAAGCAGTCCACACTGAGTCACGATCAAAAAATACCTGACAAGTGAATATTATATATATGGGGGGGGGGGGGTCATCTTGTTTTAGAATTAAGTGATAGTGGGTCAGCCTGTTTTTGGTTTTCCAGATGGTGGGGTATCAGTGACCTTTTGGCGGCCCAATTTAAGAATCCACCGCCCCCCCCCCCCCCCCGGCTGAAGAAACTGACCGGTCCCTAACAGACACCAGCTACTGCAATTCCAAGGTGTGCGTACAGACACCAACTATTGCGATTCCAAGGTGTGCGTGCACAACAGACACCGACTACTGCGATTTATTTTAGAAGACATGCTAAGTATTGTATATATATAATTATTTTAGTACAAGTAACATTTATCATTTAGTCATAGGATTACAATCGTCTGGACGTACGAGCCTGAAATTCTGACAGACATACTGACATACATACATACATACATACATACATACATAAATACATACACACACATACATACATACATACATACATGCATACATACATACATACACACATACATACATACATACATACAGACAGCCAGACAGCCAGACAGACAGACAGACAGACAGACAGACAGACAGACAGACAGACAGACAGACAGACAGACAGACAGACAGACAGACAGACAGACAGACAGGCAGACAGGCAGACATCTAAAATGCAGTAAGCAGGATCAAAATTCCTAGTATATTGTGAAAATTGTGCATTTAAGGAATTTCTCAACTTCGACTGAACATAAAGCGAATCAATAAAATATTTTAGGTTTGCCAGCAGTGGAGATAACTGGATACGTGGACAATGCCATCAAGACGCGATGAAGAACTGACGTCGAATATACGGTTATACCTTCTAATTAATTTAGGACCCCCTAACCCAACAAAGAAAATCCCCCCACACACTGTATAGTTTCACAGTGACTCTGCGTTGTTCTCGAAATAGTCGCACTTCTGCAGCTCCGAGTCCAAAGGATTTAATCAACCACATTTAAAGTACGTTTTATATTTGTACACGTCAAGTTAGCCACGCTGGAGCTATCGGCAGTATACGGCGGGTACCACACGATACCAGGTAGTAATATCTCTTTATTTCGTTACGGTTTGTTCCGGGTCTTGGCTAAGTTCTCTCCACTCTCTGTTCATAATGTTCCTAAAAACGAGTACGTTGAGTGTCATCAACAAGGTTGAGATCGTGTTGTCGCTGTAACTTCTTAAAACATTGCCTGACGTTTGTCTATCTACAATCGCACTTTAACAGTGATAAAGGCTAATAATGCTAGTTATTTGGGGTTTTAAGCTATGCTATATCAAAACCTTGAATAAACGACCATTGCACCGGTCGCTATAGAAACGACGAAAACCTATGTACATATTTTTCAAGTTAAAAAGTCATATTGCAACTTGTGGTGTTAAATCGTAATATTGATGTAGTTTGTCTATATTTTAGTTCATGTTTAACCGACCACAATCAGTGAAAACTACAAAACGCGTTACATGCAAAAACTCCAAACGCGTTACATGTTTGGACCAGTACTAGACGTAGACGAAGAAAACACTACTAGTTTTGGTGTCTGTTCTGTATGCTTTATTGTACCGTAGTGTGGGAATTACTCCTAGTCCAATTTACGTGACCTTAAGGGGGTGAAATGATTTGCAAGGACATATAATTTCTTAAAGACGTTGAATAAGGTCTTTCGGTTGACAAAGAATGGATTAGACTCCGTCTATTGATGTGATGTGCTGAGCTATTATTTGAGATGAATCACCAACCCGTCCCACAGTACCGTCCAACAAATATAAAAAGACAATCTTGTCAGCGGGAGACAAACAAACACAACAAATCTGAAAAGCCAATTTTCTTACCTTCTATAATCGGTATTTTGCGAGATGTACAAAGCAAACATAAGAGAGGAGACAGTGTTTAGTTCATGCATTTTGTCTGACGTTACGTCCGTTCATGTCGTCGAAACGCTAACAAGCGTCAGAGATAGCGGGGGTCTTTCTTTTCACTTCTCGGGCTTCCATTGTAATCTTCAACCCATTGTCGTGTCACTAGTTTCCATAAAAGTCTCTTTTGATCCCTTGGTGGATACCAAATAAGCTGTTTACTGCTGTGAAATGCCAAAAGTCTGTATTGCTCAAGACGAAAACATGGTTTATGCCACTCGCATAAAAAGTGCTTTTGTAAGAAGACAGCGATCACTGTAGCCTTAATGTTCGCAAGTTACATTATTTTACACATTAAGAAAAATATATTGAACTTTCAAACATGAATTTTGAGCGGTTCGTGTTATACCCGTTCTTAATTATTTCAAAACAAGATTGTCAAAATTAATGTATACTTTTTTTGTATTAGACTTCCTTGTCAGACTATCATTGAATTTGTTCAGTTACAATTTAACAAGTAAGAAGAGAACAATGTGAGCCCTCTACGGTGCGATAGTGGCGAACAGTTTTCCCATGGGGATGACTCGGTTGGCGTACCGAATAGAGCGTCCCATCACCGTTACATCAAAATCTAGAACTATAAGCTGATAATAATGACAACATCTCTCTCCCCTATTTTGTTACAGCCACTCCCATTTTCTATTGTTCGAAAGATAGCGACCTATCTCACCATAAAGAGTTTGGGCGGGTCTATTTTTGCTGGAGGGGAGCAACAGTGTGACCGTTGTGTGTCAGTCCTGGTTGAGTAATCTCATTTTCCCTCGGGCGATTTGTCGCCTCTGAAGAGTGGCCTTTCTTTTAGAATAAAAACAGACCCGTAAAAGTTGATTGACTACGAAAGTGTGAAGACAAGTTATCCCTAGACAATATGGCGACGGCTTTTTAGCAAATAAGTTTTATCATATAGCTTTTGTTCGAAGATTCTAATGACAAAGAGAACTCTGTGCCTTGCTGTCGATAAATTTTCTTTTGAATGTATTATTCAGTACAGTAACTCGTAAGATACGACAGTGTAAATATTTTGTATTTGGATTTTTCGCAAACGTTTTAACCGGTGCTCTAGAAGAAATAAACAGTCAGAACGTGGTGGAAAGATCGAAAGTGACAAGATAATGGCGCGATTTCTAGATCAGTTGCCATGGTAAACGTGTGTTGTTGGGAAAGCTATTTTATGCTAAGATGGTCTTTTGAATTAATGCTATGTTGATCGATCAAGTTCATGAATTGCCTACATACATTTTGGTAGCGGTTTTTCGCAAAGGATAATGGGTGAGAAGAAGAAACTCAGGTCGTTACGGGTCATAGTGACGTCATACCTTCTTACTGTCTGTTCGTCTAAGCTAATAAAATAATAATAGAGGCGAGTGGCGAGTTTAGCTGAACGGCCTAAGCGCAGTGTACACACACGTCTCAACGGCCGATGCACGTTATACATACACGTTCGTACTTCACTGTTTTTTAACCCATGCAGAAGTCTAACGCAGCGTAGTTGAGCAGTCCGTCAGCACATAAACACAGTACATAGTGGAGTATTTTTTCTAAAGTCTCATCGCCGTTCGTCTTTTCTAACTGTTTCCCGCAGTGACCGGCAAGATACCTTCCCACGCCAGCAAGACTCCTCGTCCGTACACCCCTTCGACAGAAATCACGGAGGCGGACCTACCCGAAGCTAAGCGGGCACGTACGGACATGGCCACCACAGTTACCCTTGATGGAGCCAATTCGGCTACTACGAACGGCACACCAGAGGAAGAGGTAAGTCTCGCTAGATTTCTTATCTCTACCGAACATGCAGCGCTCGAATACATTTCCAAGAGCCACCGTTGTAACATACACGACACTTAGTAATCGAATCGTTGATAGTTCAAGCATATCGACAACTGTATAGTTTGGGGTCTCCCCTTGTCTTCAAGACGGTCACCCTTTCTTAAAACGCGTGTGGGTTCCTCTCAACTTCCTTCGCTATCGATCTTTCACATGTGTGTCCCCTGTCCAAGTCAACAAAACGTGTAGCATTGATTATTGACAACATACACTCGGTTTTGTGTTAATTCTTTCTGTAAACGTTGCATTGAAAGGCAGTGACCGGCGTGTGTGTTTAGGAGATTTACAAACTATGTATACAGACAACACAATTTGTCAACAAGACAACACGTTCCACTAACATTGTGAGTTGTGACGTGTGTTGGACAGGTAACCCCATACCATCCTACTTGATACTGAGTAGACACGAGGATTCGATAAAAATCCCTCACGAGCTGTGTTGTTAGATGAGCTGCCGAGAGGTGGCCTTGTTGTTGCATAACGTACGTAGTCTTGTTCTGTTACAATCACTATGTTGGTCACATATCTAATAGCGATCTTTGAATTTGTGAGTGAAGGCGATTATGAATTATTTGAGGGGTGTAGAGTAGATATTTCCGTCTTAGGTAAACAGATACATTGAAAACGTATGTTATACGTCAATGAAACTTACATATAAAAATGTCTTGTGTCGTAAAAAAAAGCATTGTCAAAGACGTTTAGATCGTTTGACTTGTCGGGTTTCAACCAATATTAATGCGTTTTTAACGGCTTCTTAACTAACGTTTTTGACAGTTAGCGCTGTTAAGTCGATTCCTGATAAATATTATATTACTTTGACAAATATTGCTAAAGTGTAGCGAGACTGTTAACTTACGTTGCAAGACGTTGTTGGGGTCACTTACGCTATATGACACCACTGACAAGTGCGCACAATGTAAAGTTCAGTGTTAAACCCATCGTGATTCAATTTTCGAGTGTTTCTAATACGAAACTCGACGCTGATAAATGTTGAAATTATTTCATTATGTCTGTATCCAAGTTTCGATCTGTTGTTTGGGTTCATTACAATTTAATACACCACACTAACGTCTTACAATAGTTTAGGCGCCATACACAGACTCTCTAATCCCGCGTTCAAAAGGAAAGTCTCTACACTGCTTCGGGTCAAAAACGGCTTTTATTTCTCCTCGCCGTTTCAATGTTCGGGGTTACAAATATATAAGAACTATTATTGTCATAAAAGTAGACTTGAAGTGTCTTTAAATCTGTGTTGTTCCTCTATTGTTACCAAACCTTCACAGGCCTTTGATTTGTTTGTACATAAAATAAATACTGTCATTGAAAAGCGTATGTGGAATGGGTCAATGTGGACTTCCGATAGACTTCCGAAGTGATAGTATTTCTATTTGCGTCGACTTTTGTTCGAGTTTGTCAAGCGTACCGGGGGAAATAATTTGTCTACAGATATTTAAATATCGTTCAAACAGCACCAAGTTATGGGAGGTATAGGTAGTGAGGCTAGCGAGAAATGACTAGGTACAAGCTGCTAGTGAGAGGTGAGCGTCGTATCTGGGTTGCAACTATGAAAGAGCCTTTTTAGGAGCAAGGCTTTCGCACTGATGTGTTTTCAGTGTCCTAGCCAATCTTTTTGTTCTCGTTATTTCAATGGACCTTCATTAAAGATGAACACTTTGGCTTTTATTGTGCTACACACAAGGCGAGTGTAATTGCCCATTCGCAATTTCTCCGTGGTGTAAACAAGCTTAGACAGGGTATCTTATTAAACATAGGACTCAGCAGGCAGTGGCTGCCAACAACTAATACGTCTTTATATGATAGAAATTGTTGTCTCTTCTGCTAGACTAGGACATCTGGAATCCTACTGTGTTGGCAACTTAATTAATTGTTAAATACATCGACAGAAACGACGGTTGAGTTCATTAATAAGAAACGACAGTGAAGTCCAACAGCTGTAGGCCTCCTAGTTGACAAATGAAAACTCCGGACTTGTAGAGCTTTTTTGGTTTCTAAAATAAAGTTTTTACGTTTTCCACAATAGTACACTGATATATAATAACTTAACTTACCACAGGAATGGAACCTGACTGAGATTTCTCTAAAAGCATTCCAAAATCAAATAGTTATTCAAAATATTTTGTAAGATTTTAATTTTGTAGCAGTATTTTCAGCATGTCGTCTGCTACTGCTGACGACATATTGTATGGCTTTAACCCTACGGCTATATTAAAGCTTACTATATTGCTTTTCAAGGCCATATGGTTGTTGGTTGTCACACGGCCATAAATTGTAACTCAGCAGCATGCACAAACCAACAATATTTAGTGAAACATTGTGAATTTTTAGTAGAATGACCATAGATTAACCAAAAAGTACTTAGGAAGTGATCGTGAATTCATTATCACACTTTAGTGACCACTCTACTGTTGACACTTCCTATCAGTGCAGTGATTGTAGCGTAAACACTTCTTATTCTTTATGGGATAAGCTGATTACATGTTTCCCTGCGCTTTTATAGGCAGATGATATTTGATAAGTCGTTAATACTGAAGGTTTAAAGTGTCAAAGAGTATCAACTTTTGGGATACATTTTCGTAAAATCATGTGAAATACTGGAATTTAAAAACTTTTAGAATACATTTTAGCATAGATATTTAGTTGAATTGTGTGAAATGCTGGTGTTTGAAACTGAGTTTGTTAAACTTATCATTGAAGTAGCAGTTTTATCTTCTTTTGAATCCTTCTTTTGGAGATGGGTTCCTCCACATATGTAGTAATTTTCTCAAATGAGGTCTGTTAATTTTGCTCCGATAAATCAAATTTTTGAGGTATGCTGATATTGCTCCAATGAAGCAAGTTTTTGAGGCCATTGATTTTGCTTCTATGAATCAATTTTGTTGTGTATTCAAATAACAGTATAGACACTGTCTGAAATGTCTTCGAACTTTGCCGGAAAAATATGTTAGAGGTGCAGTTGCACATAAAATTTAAATGACAGAACGACAGATATTGATGAGGTGTTGCCAACCCAAATTTTCTACAAATTTTTGTTACCCTACCATGACAGATGACAGATTTTCTTGAGACCCAAAAATATATCGTCTGCTGTCATCTGCAATCTACTGAATCATGTACAACAAAACTGACCCAAAGTTAAGGGAAATGTGTAGAAGTAGGTGACCCAAACTGTGTACAAGTCAAATAGATTTGGTTGGTGATTTAAGTCTAAACCCAATTACATCGCCATAGCCCACTCTAATTATGGTGGCTGTATAAACTTGTTGAGTGATCCACAGATTTCTTAGAAGATAAATTTCACTGTTCTTTACTACTACTAATAAAATAGTAATAATAATAATAATAATAATAATAATAATAATAATAATAATAATAATAATAATAATAATAATAACTGTTCTGTTCTGTTCAGAGAATTGTATCCTCTATAGGATAGATTACAATTCAATAAAGGTTTGTGTGGTTTGGTGATTAGACAATATGTAAAGTTAGAAGTAAGTGTGTGAACGTAGTGGTTGTTGTTGCATGTCGGGCTGTGTTGTATAGACATGTCATCTACCGCTATTTGATGACAATAAAGCATTGAATTGTTGGCCTACTGCATGGTAAATCCACCCAAGCAAAGTGGCAAAATGTTGACCTGTGGTCACTAAGATCCATTGTTCAACAGTCCCTCTCCTATCCCATCTATTATTTACATATTGTGTATGCCTTTTTTGTTTAACAACATTTTCTTTTCATGGAGGCCTCTATCTACACAAAAGCTTTGAAAGCAATTGCTGTGCTCATCTCATGAATTCCTTACACCCTAAATTACTTTTTAAAATGGTGGCCATGTTATTCAGCTTAGACATGCAGCAGCTTGCATGAATTGTACCAGTATTTGGTAGCTGTTGATAAGTTCATTCTGGTGATGACTCTGTATGTAGCAATGGAAGGTGTTTCTCACATAAGATTACATGCTGTGATCTCATGGTTAGAATGTATGGCTAAATGAAAACCACATGCATTTCATAAGTGGTGTTGTTTGTCACTGTGAATCCACCACACTGTTCACATCAGGCTTATATCTGTCTCTTTTTGTCAATAGCGCAATTTTTCTTTAGGTTTGACACAATTGTTGGTGTAAGAGTTACAAACAAAATTCAGTATTGTTTCTTGTTTAATTGTCTTTGAGAAATTTTGGAAAAATGTCACTTTTTTTTAGTAGTTAAATTCTATCTCTCTGACTTTCATGCAAATTTTCTTTTCACTGACTTCCTGTATCATACCATACATGGGGGGGGGGAGGGGGGGGGAGAAGGGGGAAAATTTGGACTCAACAGTTTTTGCAACCACCATGAGGTATAGAAAAAAAAGATGTTTGGTTACCTAGTTTTCATTGCCGACCCTAAACATTTTTTTTATGTTTGAGAAAAAAATGTTAAGAACTGTGAAGTCTCGCCAGAAAAGACAATAAAAAACTGTTCTTCCTGTCTGTAATGGTTGTACATATGATGGGAAGAAACCAATAACACAGAGACCATTTGGAAAACACATAACTACCTGACCTAGACATGCACACCTTAAAAAAATACAATGAAAAAATCTACCTACCCCTTCTATTCTAAAATTGAGTGTAATCAGAACCACACAATTTTTTTTATTAGGCTTGACAGCAATTTTTTTTCCGACATTAACTAGACAGCAAATTCTGTTTATGCCAAATAAGGGTGAAACCCTCTCCCAGCCATAGAATTTTTTTTCAAATTTAAGGACTAAAAAATTGCTATCTGGTGTTACAATTTAATTTAACTGGTATTGTGTTACAATTTAGTTTAAACATGTCAAGGTGATAACAATACTCTTTCCTGATCACAGTTGAAATTTTAATTCTGATAACTAAGACCAAAAAATAATCCTGGAAGTACATGTTTATTGATTGTTGCATGTCATACCATTTGAAATGACTTTATCATTATGACAGGATTCATTCAAGGTACTAAGTCAGTTGAGTACTTTTACTTATTTGATTCGATGGAAGTATTTTGCTTTGTTTTAGGATTTGCCAACAGTTAGTATAAATCTTTGACAAGAAACTTTGAAAGATTAGGTGCTGGAGGCGGTAGCACCAGAAACATACAGTATGTACTTGTGAATTTGACATTTGTAGTAAGTTTCTACATTTGTAGCAAAACAATTTTTTTTAGCTCATACCCAGGAAACAAATTTGCTTTTCTGTCGAGTTGGTCAGTATAAATTTTCCAACACTTTTGGCCAGCAACAAGTTTTATTCTTTCCACCTGCTCCAGATATCAAATGGTGTATTTCTTCCTTAACAGTGAAATGCCACTTTCTGTCAGTAGCTCAATTTGTGTGATATTTTGGTATTCAATGTGATTCTATTGTGGCTTACTTTGTTACTTTGTTACTTACCCAATCTTAGTGTAGTCTTCTTTACTATAACCAATACAATAGTAAAACTTTTCTTTTTTTGTCAAAATTATTACTTTGCTATCAAAACACTTCAGAGTCATAAACAATATAACACAAAATATTGAATTAAGAACTTTACGTTAAGAAGCTGACATACCAAGTTAGACTTGATACAGGAGTATTTCAAAATTATAGATAAAATATTGAAACATGGAAATATTGAAAACTTTCTTAAAATTATTCTGTTGTAAACATAATGTAAACAATGTATATGTTTGTTTTTGAAGAATAACAAGCAACAATTTAACCAAGATTTGAAATAAGTAGTTGAATATTTTAATTTAATTTGAAATAAGTAGTTGAATATTTTAATTTAATTTGAAATAAGTAGTTGAATATTTTAATTTAATTTGAAATAAGTAGTTGAATATTTTAATTTAATTTGAAATAAATAGTTGAATATTTTAATTTAATTTGAAATAAATAGTTGAACATTTTTAATTTAATTTGAAATAAATAGTTGAATATTTTAATTTGATTTGAAATGAATAGTTGTTTTTTTTCCAAAGATTTGTGTTTAGAAATGAAATAAGTATAATTTTTTTTGGACAAATATTAAATTTAAGAAATTATGTCATTGCAAGTCTATCGTAGCCTGTAGTAGAAACATCTGAATTGATCAATTGATGATAAGTGACAAGCCATAGTCTCACTTCATGTTATCTTATATGCCACTCTCTTCTACCATTGTTCACATAATTTTGTTTAAAAACATTTTAAGGAGCCTCTAGGAAAAAGTGTTTTATTTTCCTGTGGTAGATTAGGCAAATGTTATTGGTAGTTAGGTCATTGACCCCAAATGATATTGGTATCTAGGTCATTGACCCCAAATTATACCTTACATACAAAAAAATGTATTGCACAAAAATGTGAAATCATGATATTATTGTCAAAATATTTAACTGTAATAGTAATTGATATATAATAATTAAATCTTGGTTGCATGCAGGATTACAAAAATTGTGTTTTAGTGAGAATTTCCATAGTTCTGGTTCTATTTAGAGAAATATCCTGGTTGTGAACACAATCGTTACGATATCTAATTTATCAGTATTGACATATTAGGTACAAAAATTTGCAAATTGAAAAAAAAATGATTGATATTTTTTGGCAGGAAATTGCTCATTTCTGACTATGACCATGTGACAGAAACAAATATGATATGAACAATTGTTAAAATGTTTTTGGCGAAAATTGCTTATTTCTGACAATATCCTGGTTGTGGAAAAATGTTATGATTTGTACTGTACCAGTATATGTTGGGATAGATATATAGTTTCATCATTTTATGTAAACTTACACAATTCTACTGGTAGGCCTAATTACAAATAATGAAAGAAGCATGAACAGAAACTTATAAGGGTGAAAAAACACACAGGTGAAAGACAAACCAGGACTGAAAGACAAACCAGGACTGAAAAAAGACAAAACAAGAGTAAAAATAACACCAGAGGTATTTTTGCAGAGTCTCTGTCTGTGATGGAGATAGTTATGAAGTCAGATGGAACAGCTGGGTGGTTGCTGTATGTTTTATCTTAGTCTCTCAACACTTTCAAACCATGTTAAGAAATTTGTTGTCATGAGATGTCCAGGCCATCAGCTGTTAGTGATAAAAATAGCACACAACAATTAGTTTGTTGAAACTATAGTGGTGAATTTTAGAATGATGTACTTACAGTATTTATAAACTTATCATTTGAGTTATAAAGTCATACAACATCCAAGTCCTTGAATTATACACTATATAAACCTTTGACCTTCATTTGAATATTTCTCTTGTTTTGAAAGAAAACTAACCATGATATGACAGCTATACGCAATATCCAAGATATCGAATGTACAGTACACTCATTCTGACTTTTGACCTAGACCCAAGGTTTCAAAAAGTTGTTGTAGGACATTATAAAGTCATTGAATGTTTTCATTGAATATACCAATTTATTAACCATACCTTTGATAAATTTGTATAAATGCACTCTTTGTTTTCATAGAGTTCCATAACAGTCTTGGAAAAATTTGTGAAAAGTTAAGAAATATGTAAATTTGTAAATATTTTGTCAACTGGGTTGGTTTTGTACATCTTACAATGCAAGGATATACACAATGTACTTCAATAATGGTTTGTATATGTCAGTATTAAAATCAGCAACAATGTAACCATACTAAAATGTTACATTGTTAGTACCATACTAAGTCAGCAACAATGTTAGCACCATGCTAAAATCAGCAACAATGATAGCACCATGCTAAAATCAGCAACAATGTTAGCACCATGCTAAAATCAGCAACAATGATAGCACCATGCTAAAATGTTACATTGTTAGTACCATACTAAAATGTTACATTGTTAGCACCATACTAAGTCAGCAACAATGATAGCACCATACTAAGTCAGCAACAATGATAGCACCATGCTAAAATCAGCAACAATGTTAGCGCCATGCTAAAATCAGCAACAATGATAGCACCATGCTAAAATCAGCAACAGTGTTAGCACCATGCTAAAATCAGGAACAATGTTAGCACCATGCTAAAATCAGCAACAATGTTAGCACCATGCTAAAATCAGCAACAATGTTAGTACCATGCTAAAATCAGCAACAATGTTAGCACCATGCTAAAATCAGGAACAATGTTAGCACCATGCTAAAATCAGCAACAATGTTAGTACCATGCTAAAATCAGCAACAATGATAGTACCATGCTAAAATCAGCAACAATGATAGCACCATGCTAAAATCAGGAACAATGATAGCACCATGCTAAAATCAGCAACAATGTTAGTACCATGCTAAAATCAGCAACAATGTTAGCACCATGCTAAAATCAGGAACAATGATAGCACCATGCTAAAATCAGGAACAATGTTAGTACCATGCTAAAATCAGCAACAATGTTAGCACCATGCTAAAATCACCAACAATGTTAGCACCATGCTAAAATCAGCAACAATGATAGCACCATGCTAAAGTCAACATGTGTCACATAATTCAAATTGGCATATTTTGGTTAAGTTTTATAAGAATTTATGATTATGATTTCAGATTATCTAGAACCCACTTAGCACCACTTTGATTACAGATTATCTAGAACCCACTATGATTTTAGATTATCTAGAACCCACTTAGCACCACTTTGATTACAGATTATCTAGAACCCAGTTAGCACCACTATAATTTCAGATTATCTAGAACCTAGTTAGTACCACTATAATTTCAGATTATCTAGAACCCAGTTAGCACCACTATAATTTCAGATTATCTAGAACCCAGTTAGCACCACTATAATTTCAGATTATCTAGAACCCAGTTAGCACCACTATAATTTCAGATTATCTAGAACCCAGTTAGCACCACTATAATTTCAGATTATCTAGAACCCAGTTAGCACCACTATAATTTCAGATTATCTAGAACCCAGTTAGCACCACTATAATTTCAGATTATCTAGAACCCAGTTAGCACCACTATAATTTCAGATTATCTAGACCCACTATAATTTCAGATTACCTAGAACTCACTATAATTTCAGATTATCTAGAACCTACTATAATTTCAGATTACCTAGAACCCACTATAATTTCAGATTACCTAGAACTCACTATAATTTCAGATTATCTAGAACCCACTATGATTTCAGATTACCTAGAACCCACTATAATTTCAGATTACCTAGAACCCACTATAATTTCAGATTATCTAGAACCCACTATAATTTCAGTATTAAAATCTGTCTAAAACCAACTTTTAATGCTGTAATACTCTAAAATGTTTGTAATTTTATCAAAAAACATCAGTCTATGCATTCACCCTCTATGCAGTTGTAAAAAATATTATACCATGCACAAGCTAGGTGCAACAAAAAATGTGGAATATATACTCTGGTCGTTCTACATGTATGTCATGACAACATGTGTGTATGTCATTGGTTCTGCTGTGTTTGAATCAAAATGCTCAAAATTGCCATTACATTCCCCAATTTTATTTCTTTATATTACTGTGATGGTATAATTATATCATTCTCCAGTATTTTCCTGCAAAATACTTATGACCTAAGGGTTGTATTATGAATTGCCAGACTCATAGTGACAAGGCCCCTTAGGTCACTCATATTTTCCTCAGCTGAAGGAAGAAAAATATTATGGGATAACATCTAACATGTACATGGTTTCAGTCACCACCTGTTTTCTTCTTTAAGAAATAAAATCATAATCAGATTTGATAGGGTTATTTATTTACAGTAAATATGTCAAAAGTGCTATTTTCATTTCTTCATCTTGGCTCTCAAGTTTCAGCATTCCCCCTACATTTATGTTGGTATAATCTCAATCCATATGTATCAAGTAGGATCATTCCATATATCTGTCTGAGAGGTGATGTTCACATACATGAAAGGGACATAGTTGAAATACTTGTAAAGTGTTTTGTCAATTAGGTAAGAAAAACATCTGTAAATTTTATAGTGTTATTTTTCCATGTCAAGACTGATGAATGTCTTCAAATATTTCAGCTGTTCTCATATTGCATCAATGGAATTAATCAAATAATATACAATAAATGATAGACAATTTACTTTCTTGTTCATTTTAAACACAAAGTTGTAATTTGGCTCTACATTTAAACCTAAATTTCAAATTTATTAAATTTTGTAAGATCAATTCATAAAAGAGAAGATTTGTTCCTTGGCTGACAACCTAAACTGAAATTAAGATATGACATACACATATTATTAAATCATAATAACAAAGTATTTGTTGGTTTCTTATAAATTTCTGAAAGGATCAAGACAAGACAAACATTCTGTCTTCTCTTGTACATCTTCCAGATTGTGAAAAAACACCATTTGATAAGATTTGTGTAGAAATGAAGATAACATTAGAAATACAGTCTAGTTATGAAAGACAAATGTTGAAGAGGCAGTTACTTCAATCATTCAGATGTCATTTCCCCCCCCTTTTAATTGAACCTTTACACCCCTACTTTTGTCAAGGAATGGTACAGTCCCCATACTTGATGTATTGGGAGAAACAAAATCATGCAGAAGATTTGTGTATAAAGGTTAAAAAAGCAAGGGCAGACATGGAATAAATCATCTCTGAATACACATAGCCATAAACATTACATTGTAATTAAACATTTCTCTGTTTATTTGATATCACTGTAATCACTCAGCAGGGATTCATCAAATATCAAATTGTGTGTCACATGACCATTCATCAAATATCAAATTGTGTGTCACATGACCATTCATCAAATATCAAATTGTGTGTCACATGACCATTCAGTAAAATATCAAATTGTGTGTCACATGACCATTCAGTAAAATATCAAATTGTGTGTCACATGACCATTCAGTAAAATATCAAATTGTGTGTCACATGACCATTCAGTAAAATATCAAATTGTGTGTCACATGACCATTCAGTAAAATATCAAATTGTGTGTCACTTAATTCTGTGTTCTACAGTTAATTCTGTGTTCTGTGTTCGACAGTTAATTTAATGGGAATGCATCTAGGAATGTATGGACAATGAAATATTAAGCATACAATGATCCCATGAGTGATATGCAAATTAGGTGTAAAAATGTAAATTTTTGGTCAAAAACTCATATCTCAAAAAGTACTTGGTCAATGAGTCTGAAACTTGGTGAGATGTTTCTGAAAGTGTTATTCTGCAGATTTTCTTCAAAACATTTTTACAAAATTGGCCCTAGCAACCATGACCATGCCCTTAGCAACAAACCAAATGGCAGTATATTTTAGTCAAATAACAATATCATCTGGTAGGCAAGTGAGTAAACATTCAAAAAATGTATACAAACACCCTAGCAACCATGACCACATCCATAGCAACAGCCAAATGGTGTATTTCACAAAGAGAAAAACAGGGATTCTTAGATAATTGAATAAACATTCAAAAAATGTGTGTAAATTTGCAAGACCACACCCAAAGCAACAGCCAAGTAATCACGTATATTGCATAGATAACAAGAGGAATAGAAAGACAAATGAATAAACATTCAAAAAATGTATGCAAATGTGCCTAGCAACAAGACCACGCCCATAGCAACAGCCAAATAATCATGTATATTGCAAAGATACATTGTAACAATATGAATAGAAAGGTAAATGAATAAACATTTGAAAAATGTATGCAAATGTGATCATGGTTTGTCCATCAACTTTTTTTATTTTCATCGTCTTCTTCAAAAGTGAGAGTCAGAATACTACGATATTTGGTATGCATGTTCCTTGGGTGAGGCTATTCAGATTTGTTCATGCCAAGTTGATCTGTGCTTTTTTCAATTTTTTATGATTTTTTTTTCAAAAATGATATTTTCACCATCTCCTCAAATACTACTTGTCAGATTGCTTTGATATCTGGTGTGTTGATGTGCAGAGGGTAGCTTACTAAGATTTGTTAATTTCAAGTCAGCACATCTTCTTTTCTTTTTTTGATGAATTTTTTTTGTAATTTAAAAAAAAATATGTTAATGAGCATTGTGACCGATGCCATATTGGAAATCAGTCCACGAGACTTTAAGTAAACTGTCACTTTTCATGTGACAATCAGCTCGAATGAAAACACACTACATTTGCACATCTGTTTTTGTGCATTTATCATCATTTTTAGACTGATTTTCCTGAAAATTCACAAATTCACAAATTTTGGGATTTTTGTCACATTTTAAAGCTGTCTGTCTCTACTTTTTTTCAAAATCCATGAACGAAGAATTGTAGTATGTGTGGATATGAATCGAATGATATACTGGGTGCTTAGGCACGTAGTAAAATCCTTGACAGAGATAGGATTTGAACGTAGTCCTTGCAGTCATACATGTATAGAATCTTCGAAAATGTCATGTCACCATGTGTGACAACCATGGGACAGCAGGTTCGTAAATCTTCTGCAGGTATGTTCTATACAAAGCATTTATCCCCAAAATCGGTGAATTATGTGATGTGGCTTTCGAGAGAAAATAAATTCGTAACCGTGAATAAATGTTTGTGTAGTTTTATTAGCACAACTGAACTGAGGTTCAGTAGTGCTATAGGGATCGCCTGGCGTCTGTGTGTGTGTGTGTGTGTGTGTGTGTGTGTGTGTGTGTGTGTGTGTGTGTGTGTGTGTGTGTGTGTGTGTGTGTGTGTGTGTGTGTGTGTGTGTGTGTGTGTGTGTGAACAACTTTAAAGTCAAAACAGATTGTACCTGCAAGGAGGTCCATAGACTATTAAATTAAAATATCAGATGTTGTTATGTCTACTACAAGTTGAATGTTATTGACAATTATGGACAGTGTTTTGGTAAGTTTGTTAGAAAATTGAAATTCGAATTGCTTCAAAATTATTTTAGATCCCTAGTTTATTTCATTCATCATTAAAATCTTCCAGGGTTAAAGCTGTAAGACACTGGAATTATTCATAGCCAACCTCAAAAATCCTTTTTTGTGCATTTCCCAGTCATTATTTTTCTGAGATTTTGTGTAATTTTCATAACAGTAGATTTTTTGTGAAATGGTGACTATGGTATAAAAGTACAATATTTTACCAACTTTCTGTGTAAAATGTGTTTTATAGTGAGTCATCATATGAAACCACTAACCACTTTAATTACATCCCTAAAACAAAACTACATAGTGAAGAGCTGCAACTGAACCACTTCTACATGTTACCAAAATAAAAAATAAAAAGAACAGTGGAGCTATTTTGACCGATAGGTCGCTTGTTGAAATATTTGTGTTATTGTCACTAATTACTGGTAAATTGTGAGGTTTTTGAAAATATGAGACAAAGACATTGATAAATTTTAAAATAGAATTATGATAGTGCAGTGCAACAGATGGTAGAGAAAGACACTATAGTTAACATAGCCTATGGTAATAGCATAGAGATTTAGAACAATAGTATTCTACATTAACATTCAATGTAATTATCCAGACAAAATATGACAGATAAATATTCAGTACCTGTGTATAATGACATTAACATTTATCATAGCGTAGTTACTGTAAACTTGGAAATATTTGCTGAAATATTTTTCCTTTTTTGCTGGAAAACAGAAATGTAAAAATAAGCAGTGCCTGTACATACATAAACATAATGTACCAGTCTGGTAATTAACAAAATTAGTGTTTGACTGTAAAATTGCAAAATTCTCTAGTGGTGAAAATATCTAAGTTTACAATATCTAATATTGCAGCATTTGTTGAGAAATTCATATTGCATTTAGGAGTACATATATTACAACCTTAGTACTTGACTGTAGTTATTGAAAACAAAAAAACATGAATCACATGATATCATAGATAGATTAAATACATGAATCACATGATATCATAGATAGATTAAATACATGAATCACATGATATCATAGATAAATTAAATATTTGAATCACATATCATAGATAGATTAAATACATGAATCACATGATATCATAGATAGATTAAATACTTGAATCACATGATATAGATAGATTAAATACATGAATCACATGATATCATAGATAGATTAAATACATGAATCACATATCATAGATAGATTAAATACATGAATCACATGATATCATAGATAAATTAAATACTTGAATCACATGATATAGATAGATTAAATACATGAATCACATGATATCATAGATAGATTAAATACATGAATCACATGATATCATAGATAAATTAAATACATGAATCACATGATATCATAAATAGATTAAATACATGAATCACATGATATCATAGATAGATTAATTACATGAATCACACGATATCATAGATAAATTAAATACTTGAATCACATGATATCATAGATAGATTAAATACATGAATCACATGATATCATAGATAAATTAAATACATGAATCACATGATATCATAGATAGATTAATTACATGAATCACATGATATCATAGATAGATTAAATACATGAATCACATGATATCATAGATAGATTAAATACATGAATCACATATCATAGATAGATTAAATACTTGAATCACGTGATATCATAGATAAATTAAATACATGAATCACATGATATCATAGATAAATTAAATACATGAATCACATGATATCATAGTCATTGAATATAATTATCTATTATTATAGGATTCATGCTAACTTTATAATATTATAGGATTCATGCTAACTTTATAATATTATAGGATTCATGCTAACTTTATAATATTATAGGATTCATGTTAACTTTATGATATTATAGGATTCATGCTAACTTTATAATATTATAGGATTCATGCTAACTTTATAATATTATAGGATTCATGTTAACTTTATAATATTATAGGATTCATGTTAACTTTATAATATTATAGGATTCATGTTAACTTTATAATATTATAGGATTCATGCTAACTTTATGATATTATAGGATTCATGTTAACTTTATAATATTATAGGATTCATGCTAACTTTATAATATTATAGGATTCATGCTAACTTTATAATATTATAGGATTCATGCTAACTTTATAATATTATAGGATTCATGTTAACTTTATTGTCTTTGAAAACACCATTATACTAACTTTCCATTCTAGTTATTGAAACATATATGCCAGATTGATGAATTGTAAATTTATCCTGGAATATGATACTTAATAATTTTGACCACCTGTTCATGTAATATTGTAACAAATATGATATTTATAAATCATTTAGTAGTTTTATTCTAAATGCCTTTAAAAGGTTTTCCTCGATGGCTTTTGTAGGATCACATGTAGATATATAGGTTTAGTATTTGTCTGGGTATTATTTATTTAACCAAAGCTACTAATGTACCAAAACTAAAATCACATGTACTTTTCTGCTTTTGAATGCTTTAAAAGGTTTTCGGTTTCTGTCGTCTTTAGCTTTGTATTGTTAATGTATAGCATGTCGATAGACTAGTTTAGTGTATGGAGACAGTAGGTTACAATACTAGTTTAGTGTATGGAGACAGTAGGTTACAATACTAGTTTAGTGTATGGAGACAGTAGGTTACAATACTAGTTTAGAGTATGGAGAGAGTAGATTACAATATTAGTTTAGTGTATGGAGACAGTAGGTTACAATACTAGTTTAGTGTATGGAGACAGTAGGTTACAATACTAGTTTAGTGTATGGAGACAGTAGGTTACAATACTAGTTTAGTGTATGGAGACAGTAGGTTACAATACTAGTTTAGTGTATGGAGAGAGTAGATTACAATACTAGTTTAGTGTATGGAGAGAGTAGGTTACAATATTAGTTTAGTGTATGGAGAGAGTAGGTTACAATACTAGTTTAGTGTATGGAGACAGTAGGTTACAATACTAGTTTAGTGTATGGAGACAGTAGGTTACAATACTAGTTTAGTGTATGGAGACAGTAGGTTACAATACTAGTTTAGTGTATGGAGACAGTAGGTTACAATACTAGTTTAGTGTATGGAGACAGTAGGTTACAATACTAGTTTAGTGTATGGAGACAGTAGGTTACAATACTAGTTTAGTGTATGGAGACAGTAGGTTACAATACTAGTTTAGTGTATGGAGACAGTAGGTTACAATACTAGTTTAGTGTATGGAGACAGTAGGTTACAATACTAGTTTAGTGTATGGCGACAGTAGGTTACAATACTAGATTAGTGTATGGAGACAGTAGGTTACAATACTAGTTTAGTGTATGGAGACAGTAGGTTACAATACTGGTTTAGTGTATGGAGACAGTAGGTTACAATACTAGTTTAGTGTATGGAGACAGTAGGTTACAATACTAGTTTAGTGTATGGAGACAGTAGGTTACAATACTAGTTTAGTGTATGGAGACAGTAGGTTACAATACTAGTTTAGTGTATGGAGACAGTAGGTTACAATACTAGTTTAGTGTATGGAGACAGTAGGTTACAATACTAGTTTAGTGTATGGAGACAGTAGGTTACAATACTAGTTTAGTGTATGGAGACAGTAGGTTACAATACTAGTTTAGTGTATGGAGACAGTAGGTTACAATATTAGTTTAGTGTATGGAGACAGTAGGTTACAATACTAGTTTAGTGTATGGAGACAGTAGGTTACAATATTAGTTTAGTGTATGGAGACAGTAGGTTACAATACTAGTTTAGTGTATGGAGACAGTAGGTTACAATATTAGTTTAGTGTATGGAGACAGTAGGTTACAATACTAGTTTAGTGTATGGAGACAGTAGGTTACAATACTAGTTTAGTGTATGGAGACAGTAGGTTACAATACTAGTTTAGTGTATGGAGACAGTAGGTTACAATACTAGTTTAGTGTATGGAGACAGTAGGTTACAATACTGGTTTAGTGTATGGAGACAGTAGGTTACAATACTAGTTTAGTGTATGGAGAGAGTAGATTACAATATTAGTTTAGTGTATGGAGACAGTAGGTTACAATATTAGTTTAGTGTATGGAGACAGTAGGTTACAATATTAGTTTAGTGTATGGAGAGAGTAGGTTACAATACTAGTTTAGTGTATGGAGACAGTAGGTTACAATATTAGTTTAGTGTATGGAGACAGTAGGTTACAATACTAGTTTAGTGTATGGAGACAGTAGGTTACAATATTAGTTTAGTGTATGGAGACAGTAGATTACAATATTAGTTTAGTGTATGGAGACAGTAGGTTACAATATTAGTTTAGTGTATGGAGACAGTAGGTTACAATATTAGTTTAGTGTATGGAGACAGTAGGTTACAATACTAGTTTAGTGTATGGAGACAGTAGGTTACAATATTAGTTTAGTGTATGGAGACAGTAGGTTACAATACTAGTTTAGTGTATGGAGACAGTAGGTTACAATATTAGTTTAGTGTATGGAGACAGTAGGTTACAATACTAGTTTAGTGTATGGAGACAGTAGGTTACAATACTAGTTTAGTGTATGGAGACAGTAGGTTACAATACTAGTTTAGTGTATGGAGACAGTAGGTTACAATACTAGTTTAGTGTATGGAGACAGTAGGTTACAATACTGGTTTAGTGTATGGAGACAGTAGGTTACAATACTAGTTTAGTGTATGGAGAGAGTAGATTACAATATTAGTTTAGTGTATGGAGACAGTAGGTTACAATATTAGTTTAGTGTATGGAGACAGTAGGTTACAATATTAGTTTAGTGTATGGAGAGAGTAGGTTACAATACTAGTTTAGTGTATGGAGACAGTAGGTTACAATACTAGTTTAGTGTATGGAGACAGTAGGTTATAATACTAGTTTAGTGTATGGAGACAGTAGGTTACAATACTAGTTTAGTGTATGGAGACAGTAGGTTACAATACTAGTTTAGTGTATGGAGACAGTAGGTTACAATACTAGTTTAGTGTATGGAGACAGTAGGTTACAATACTAGTTTAGTGTATGGAGACAGTAGGTTACAATACTAGTTTAGTGTATGGAGACAGTAGGTTACAATACTGGTTTAGTGTATGGAGACAGTAGGTTATAATACTAGTTTAGTGTATGGAGACAGTAGGTTACAATACTAGATTAGTGTATGGAGACAGTAGGTTACAATACTAGTTTAGTGTATGGAGACAGTAGGTTACAATACTGGTTTAGTGTATGGAGACAGTAGGTTACAATACTAGTTTAGTGTATGGAGACAGTAGGTTACAATACTAGATTAGTGTATGTAGACAGTAGGTTACAATACTAGATTAGTGTATGGAGAGAGTAGGTTACAATACTGGTTTAGTGTATTTAGACAGTAGGTTACCATACTGGTTTAGTGTATGGAGACAGTAGGTTACAATACTGGTTTAGTGTATGGAGACAGTAGGTTACAATACTAGTTTAGTGTATGGAGACAGTAGGTTACAATACTAGATTAGTGTATGGAGACAGTAGGTTACAATACTAGTTTAGTGTATGGAGACAGTAGGTTACAATACTAGTTTAGTGTATGGAGACAGTAGGTTACAATACTAGTTTAGTGTATGGAGACAGTAGGTTACAATACTAGTTTAGTGTATGGAGACAGTAGGTTACAATACTAGTTTAGTGTATGGAGACAGTAGGTTACAATACTAGTTTAGTGTATGGAGACAGTAGGTTACAATACTAGTTTAGTGTATGGAGACAGTAGGTTACAATACTAGTTTAGTGTATGGAGACAGTAGGTTACAATACTAGTTTAGTGTATGGAGACAGTAGGTTACAATACTAGTTTAGTGTATGGAGACAGTAGGTTACAATACTAGTTTAGTGTATGGAGACAGTAGGTTACAATACTAGTTTAGTGTATGGAGACAGTAGGTTACAATACTAGTTTAGTGTATGGAGACAGTAGGTTACAATACTAGTTTAGTGTATGGAGACAGTAGGTTACAATACTAGTTTAGTGTATGGAGACAGTAGGTTACAATACTAGTTTAGTGTATGGAGACAGTAGGTTACAATACTAGTTTAGTGTATGGAGACAGTAGGTAACAATACTAGTTTAGTGTATGGAGACAGTAGGTTACAATACTAGTTTAGTGTATGGAGACAGTAGGTTACAATACTAGTTTAGTGTATGGAGACAGTAGGTTACAATACTAGTTTAGTGTATGGAGACAGTAGGTTACAATACTAGTTTAGTGTATGGAGACAGTAGGTTACAATACTAGTTTAGTGTATGGAGACAGTAGGTTACAATACTAGTTTAGTGTATGGAGACAGTAGGTTACAATACTAGTTTAGTGTATGGAGACAGTAGGTTACAATACTAGTTTAGTGTATGGAGACAGTAGGTTACAATACTAGTTTAGTGTATGGAGACAGTAGGTAACAATACTAGTTTAGTGTATGGAGACAGTAGGTTACAATACTAGTTTAGTGTATGGAGACAGTAGGTTACAATACTAGTTTAGTGTATGGAGACAGTAGGTTACAATACTAGTTTAGTGTATGGAGAGAGTAGGTTACAATACTAGTTTAGTGTATGGAGACAGTAGGTTACAATACTAGTTTAGTGTATGGAGACAGTAGGTTACAATACTAGTTTAGTGTATGGAGACAGTATGTTACAATACTAGTTTAGTGTATGGAGACAGTAGGTTACAATACTAGATTAGTGTATGGAGACAGTAGGTTACAATACTAGTTTAGTGTTTGGAGACTGTGTTACATACACACGTATACAATGCACATACATACATACATACATACATACATACATACATACATACATACATACATACAACATACATACATATATACACACACAAATACATACATACATATGGTACATACATACACACACATACATACATACATACATACATACATACATACATACATACATACATACATACATATACATTACATACATACATACAAATACATACATACATATGGTACATACATACACACTCATACATATACATTACATACATACATACATACATACATACACTTACACATACATGTCCACATTCATCTTGGGAGTAAACATGTGCATGAGTAATAGAAAGTAATTTCTTTGAGATGGTGATTAAAAGAATATCTGTTTTATGTTTAATGAGATTGTACATGTAGTAAAGTTAATTGTATGGAACTTAAGGGGATTGGTATGCATGGGAAACATTTGGAGAAAGGTCAATGAACTGTAGATGAGATAGGAAAACAGATCATTATAGAGATGTCTTTGTGCATGTACTGTATAGATGGACAGACTCATACAAATGGTTACATAACACATACATGTGTATGTTAATACTAAACTATACATCTAGACAATAGTCATTATGTTTTGTAGCCATGGTAACCTTGAAGTTACAATTATAGTCCAATTTTAGAAACCTTCCAAGGGAGGTATTACAGAAGCCTGGGAACCTGTTAATTCTCCTTTACAGTAAACCCTGAAATTGGGGTGGTGGGTAGGATGGTGGGTAGGATGGGGGTATGGGGGTGGTGGGTAGGGGTATGGGGTGTGGTGTGTGTGTGTGTGTGTTTGTGTGTGTGTGTGTGTGTAAACAACTTAAAGTAAAAAACTGCCAGAACGATTGCCTAATTGGTATTTGTTGGGGACACATGTACATATACATGATATAGAGCATGAAGATGACAGTTTGTTCAAATGAAAATGGTCTCATCAGAGATGTGTGTTTTGTTTAAAACAATGTGACTTTCGGTCAAAATGCTTAAATAGTATGTAAATAGGTTTCCAAGGTTTCCAACTTTGTGCCTGCAAATGACATAATTTTCATGGGTGATTAAAGATTTGTATGACATTTTTGACGAAAGTATGATACATGTATTGATAATGAAAAATTGATTTTTTTGGAAATCTTTGATGAGCATTTTGCTTCGGGAGTCTTTGGAAAATTGCGTCATTGCCGGAACACGATCGTGGTGTCCATGTTTTTTTAACCATACCTGAATGTTGCGTTGTAGAGGGGGACGTCAACGATTGAGTCTACACTGATTTTATCACAAAAGATTTGGATGTTTTAATCAGCTTGCTTCTTTTCAAAATACAGAGGATAATTTTTCAATGATGTCTTAGTACTGCACAACTCTCAAACTCACGAAAAACATTTTTTTTAGCACAACTGAACTGAGGTTCAGTAGTGCTATAGGCATTGCCTGGCATCTGTCTGTCTGTCTTTGTGGATGTGTGTGTGTGTGTGTGTAAACAACTTAAAGTCAAAAACCGATTGCCGTGATATTTGGTTGGCAAAATGGTTATGTATTTCACAAAGATAACAGGGATTAATAGACAATTGAATAAACATTCAAAGAATGTATGCAAATGTGCCTAGCAACAAGACCATGCCCATAGCAAAAACCAAATGATCACATATATTGCGAAGAAAACAACGGGGATTAATAGACAATTGAGTAAATATTCAAAAAAATGTATGTAAATTTGCCTAGCAACAAGACCACGCCCATAGCAACAGCCAAATGATCACGTATATTGCAAAGATGATATCAGGAATTCATATACAGGTGAACAAAAACATTAAAAAATGTATGCAAATATATCTAGCAACATGACCACGTCCATAGCAACAGCCAAATGATCGCGTATATAGCACAGATAACAACATGGTCGGATAGGCAACTGGATTCAGCAAATGAACACCTATTGTTAGCATGGACTAGAATATGGATAAACATTTTAAAAAGGTGTACAGTTGTGCTACAACACCATTGGCGGTATTTTCAAAAATTGACTTCGGATCATGAATGATAAGATGTTGCGTCCTGGTCACGGTACTATATTACGACACTGGCAGCGATGACGTTTCTTTTGTTGGCTGTGATTACGATTCCTAATGTTGAATTGAATTGAAAGTTATTTTACCAGATAAGAAATATAAATTACACTTTCAAAGAACATACTCGTATAACATTACGAGCTGGTACCACATAATGGAAATTTTTACTTGCGATAGCAATGTCTACCTACTAGCCTGATAAATAACAAAAACAAAACGTGCATACGTACTATAGTACAGTGCATATGTACTATAGTACAGTGCATACGTACTATAGTACAGTGCATACGTACTATAGTACAGTGCATACGTACTATAGTACAGTGTATTTCCTTTTAGACATATTCATGACCTTATTGTATGACTTTGGTTTCCTTGTCAGTGAATGAAGACCAGTCATTTATAAATGCAAAATTTAATTCTTTGTTCACAAGTTTGAGAGCAGTTGGATGTGACTGAGGGTGAAAACAGAGCCAGAGGTTCGTCGGGCTGTCTATACTAGCGTGTTCTCCGGAGCGTGTCTAGTCACATGTCGTGCGGAACTGGGTGCTCTAGCGGTAGACCTCGCCCTGCTACCCTGGAACGCAGTTTATGTTCAGTGCTCACCGTCAATAAATTATTTGGCCATTCCTGAAGTATTCTAATTTTTTCTGGTAATGATGATTTCACAAAATCCTTTAAAGACTAACAACCGATCAGACCTTCAATTACATAGATGTTCACATGAAGTACGGGTGTATATGAATGGTGGTTCAAACACAGTTAGCGTACATACACACACTATGTAGTCAGATAGTCAGTAAGTTGATATAACCCCACTAAGAATAGTACTACTATTACGGTGTTATGATCTCAATGCGACAACTACTTTTGACCAATTTATTCCTTCATCTGCTAATTTAAAATATCTATTTTTTATTATCATAACTTACTAGTCAGTATTATTTAGTCTGTCGACAATGACATCGTTGCCACCATCAATGACCATCTGCAGCTGGGGATTGTTGTTTGGCTGTAGTCATGGTTGTGGTTGTGGTTCATACATATATGGTACAATACAAGCATCCCCCAATACCACATCTTCTTCGTCATCACTAGTACTGCATGTATTGTTGTCATTGTCAATTTCGACTTCTAAATAGTCGAATGTGGTTCCACTAGATTCGGTATCGCTTGTTATGTAATCGGACATAAACAACTTCGGCAGTTTCCGGAATTTTTCCAAAAAAAATCAATTTTTTGCTCTTAATATCGTACTTTTGTCAAAAATGTCATACAAATCTTTAATCATCTATGAAAACTACGTCATTTGCAGGCAAAAGTCGGAAACTTTGGAAACCTATGTACATACACTTTAAACTCCAAAACTATTTGGCACATTGGGCTGAAATTTGGTAGGAACATTCTTAGAGTTTTTGAGATAAAGAATTGTTGATGACATGATGACTGCATCTGTCTTATTCAAATGAGGTTTTGTATTTTTTGGTGAAAAATCTAAAATGCCAAAACTATGCTCAGCTGATTGGGCTGAAATTTGGAGTGAATGTTTGTAATGGTGTTTAGATTAAGAGTTGGTCATAATACTCATTTTGACTGATCACAGGGCAACATCATATATCTGTTTCCTTGAGGGACTATCTGTGTTGGGTGGTACTCACATGCCCAAGGGAAACCAATGTATGATGTTGCACACACCAACCACATCATTTACCACATTGTTTGTGGTGCCTTAAAGGTTTTCATATGACAGCAGGAAAGGTAGTTAAAAAAACAAGCCAGGAATCTGTGAAAATGTACTCCTTTAATAATTGCCAACTTCGTTCATTCCAAATCCTTTCTGACACAAGGGTGGTGAACTTTGTCTTCAGAAAATTGTACAAGCTGTGGAGTTTCTGGCTTACAAGACTTAGTGTCTACTTCACCAGCATGAAGTTCGTTTATTGAGCTTGTACCACAACATTGCACAATCATCCCTTAGTCTCTTTAAATTGTCAATCTAGATGGAAATTTATGCTCAAATGTGGTTTCTTTGACAAACAAACAGTTGAGCATCACTGTTTGTAATTCCATATGCCACCTGGTGTTAATCCAAATACTGTAGTGCAATTATGGACACTGACTGACTGACTGACTGACTGATGGCAAATCTCATATGTACTTCATTATCAACACTATGCATGAAAATAATATGGAATTAATTGCATGGCATGGTTACCATATGAATTGTGAAATCAACTAGAAATAACTTATTTGTACTGTGTAGTAATGAACTAGATATAACTTATTTGTAGAGTGTAGTAATGAACTAGGAATGACTTATTTGTAGAGTGTAGTAATGAACTAGAATTAACTTATTTGTACAGTGTAGTAATGAACTAGAAATGACTTATTTGTACAGTGTAGTAATGAACTAGAAATGACTTATTTGTACAATGTAGTAATGAACTAGAAATGACTTATTTGTACAATGTAGTAATGAACTAGAAATAACTTATTTGTACAGTGTAGTAATGAACTAGAAATGACTTATTTGTACAATGTAGTAATGAACTAGAAATGACTTATTTGTACAGTGTAGTAATGAACTAGAAATGACTTATTTGTAGAGTGTAGTAATGAACTAGAAATGACTTATTTGTACAATGTAGTAATGAACTAGAAATGACTTATTTGTACAATGTAGTAATGAACTAGAAATAACTTATTTGTACAGTGTAGTAATGAACTAGAAATGACTTATTTGTACAGTGTAGTAATGATCTAGAAATGACTTATTTGTACAATGTAGTAATGAACTAGAAATAACTTATTTGTACAGTGTAGTAATGAACTAGAAATGACTTATTTGTACAATGTAGTAATGAACTAGAAATAACTTATTTGTACAGTGTAGTAATGAACTAGAATTAACTTATTTGTACAATGTAGTAATGAACTAGAAATAACTTATTTGTACAATGTAGTAATGAACTAGAAATAACTTATTTGTACAGTGTAGTAATGAACTAGAAATAACTTATTTGTACAATGTAGTAATGAACTAGAAATAACTTATTTGTACAATGTAGTAATGAACTAGAATTAACTTATTTGTACAATGTAGTAATGAACTAGAAATAACTTATTTGTAGAGTGTAGTAATCAACTAGAATTAAGTGTAGTAATCAACACTGTACAAATGAAGTTTATCAATTTTGTTGCAAATTTTATTAGTTTTTATCAATTTTAGTGTCAGAGTAATGGAAATGTCTATATAACAGCTTGTTAAAAATAAAGTGAACATTTGCAAGAAAATTGTAAAGAGATGAAATTTCTGAAAAAAAGTACATGAAGCAAACTAACACAATGTAGATGAAGTAAAGTAACACAATGTAGATGAAGTAAACTAACACAATGTACATGAAGTAAACTAACACAATGTAGATGAAGCAAACTAACACAATGTAGATGAAGCAAACTAACACAATGTAGATGAAGTAAACTAACACAATGTAGATGAAGTAAACTAACACAATGTACATGAAGTAAACTAACACAATGTACATGAAGTAAACTAACACAATGTAGATGAAGTAAACTAACACAATGTACATGAAGCAAACTAACACAATGTACATGAAGTAAACTAACACAATGTAGATGAAGTAAACTAACACAATGTAGATGAAGTAAACTAACACAATGTACATGAAGTAAACTAACACAATGTAGATGAAGTAAACTAACACAATGTAGATGAAGTAAACTAACACAATGTAGATGAAGTAAACTAACACAATGTAGATGAAGTAAACTAACACAATGTACATGAAGTAAACTAACACAATGTAGATGAAGTAAACTAACACAATGTAGATGAAGTAAACTAACACAATGTACATGAAGTAAACTAACACAATGTAGATGAAGTAAACTAACACAATGTAGATGAAGTAAACTAACACAATGTAGATGAAGTAAACTAACACAATGTACATGAAGTAAACTAACACAATGTAGATGAAGTAAACTAACACAATGTACATGAAGTAAACTAACACAATGTAGATGAAGTAAACTAACACAATGTACATGAAGTAAACTAACACAATGTAGATGAAGTAAACTAACACAATGTAGATGAAGCAAACTTACACAATGTACATGAAGTAAACTAACACAATGTAGATGAAGTAAACTAACACAATGTAGATGAAGTAAACTAACACAATGTAGATGAAGTAAACTAACACAATGTACATGAAGTAAACTAACACAATGTAGATGAAGTAAACTAACACAATGTAGATGAAGTAAACTAACACAATGTACATGAAGTAAACTAACACAATGTAGATGAAGTAAACTAACACAATGTAGATGAAGTAAACTAACACAATGTAGATGAAGTAAACTAACACAATGTACATGAAGCAAACTAACACAATGTAGATGAAGTAAACTAACACAATGTACATGAAGCAAACTAACACAATGTAGATGAAGTAAACTAACACAATGTACATGAAGCAAACTAACACAATGTACATGAAGTAAACTAACACAATGTACATGAAGCAAACTAACACAATGTACATGAAGCAAACTAACACAATGTAGATGAAGTAAACTAACACAATGTAGATGAAGTAAACTAACACAATGTAGATGAAGTAAACTAACACAATGTAGATGAAGTAAACTAACACAATGTACATGAAGCAAACTAACACAATGTAGATGAAGTAAACTAACACAATGTAGATGAAGTAAACTAACACAATGTAGATGAAGTAAACTAACACAATGTACATGAAGCAAACTAACACAATGTACATGAAGTAAACTAACACAATGTACATGAAGCAAACTAACACAATGTAGATGAAGTAAACTAACACAATGTACATGAAGCAAACTAACACAATGTACATGAAGTAAACTAACACAATGTAGATGAAGTAAACTAACACAATGTACATGAAGTAAACTAACACAATGTACATGAAGCAAACTTACACAATGTACATGAAGTAAACTAACACAATGTAGATGAAGTAAACTAACACAATGTACATGAAGCAAACTTACACAATGTACATGAAGTAAACTAACACAATGTAGATGAAGTAAACTAACACAATGTAGATGAAGTAAACTAACACAATGTACATGAAGCAAACTTACACAATGTACATGAAGTAAACTAACACAATGTAGATGAAGTAAACTAACACAATGTACATGAAGCAAACTAACACAATGTAGATGAAGCAAACTAACACAATGTAGATGAAGTAAACTAACACAATGTAGATGAAGTAAACTAACACAATGTACATGAAGCAAACTAACACAATGTAGATGAAGTAAACTAACACAATGTACATGAAGTAAAGTAACACAATGTACATGAAGTAAACTAACACAATGTACATGAAGTAAACTAACACAATGTACATGAAGCAAACTAACACAATGTACATGAAGCAAACTAACACAATGTACATGAAGTAAACTAACACAATGTAGATGAAGTAAACTAACACAATGTACATGAAGCAAACTAACACAATGTACATGAAGTAAACTAACACAATGTAGATGAAGTAAACTAACACAATGTACATGAAGTAAACTAACACAATGTAGATGAAGTAAACTAACACAATGTACATGAAGCAAACTAACACAATGTAGATGAAGCAAACTAACACAATGTAGATGAAGTAAACTAACACAATGTACATGAAGTAAACTAACACAATGTAGATGAAGCAAACTAACACAATGTAGATGAAGTAAACTAACACAATGTACATGAAGCAAACTAACACAATGTACATGAAGCAAACTAACACAATGTACATGAAGTAAACTAACACAATGTAGATGAAGTAAACTAACACAATGTACATGAAGTAAACTAACACAATGTAGATGAAGTAAACTAACACAATGTACATGAAGTAAACTAACACAATGTACATGAAGCAAACTAACACAATGTACATGAAGTAAACTAACACAATGTACATGAAGTAAACTAACACAATGTACATGAAGCAAACTAACACAATGTACATGAAGTAAACTAACACAATGTACATGAAGTAAACTAACACAATGTAGATGAAGTAAACTAACACAATGTACATGAAGTAAACTAACACAATGTAGATGAAGTAAACTTACACAATGTAGATGAAGTAAACTAACACAATGTAGATGAAGTAAACTAACACAATGTACATGAAGTAAACTAACACAATGTACATGAAGTAAACTAACACAATGTACATGAAGTAAACTAACACAATGTACATGAAGTAAACTAACACAATGTACATGAAGTAAACTAACACAATGTACATGAAGCAAACTAACACAATGTACATGAAGTAAACTAACACAATGTACATGTATATGGTTCTATAAAAGTGATTTTAGTCTCAAATAAATTGAAGGTAATTTACATAAACCGACAGAAATCAAGTGAATATGCCAGTATTTGATGAAGAATGAAAGATAGTATATTTATACCATGTATTAAGATCATATAACAACATCCGTCATTTTCATGTGACACTGTGACTCAATTAGAATGGATGAGACATGAGACTAGAATACAACAATTGTGACCTTGTCTTTCATTAGCATTCTATTCACTGATGAAACAAATTAATATATCCCATATTTTCACCAACTGTTAGATTACATCATCAAAACCAGAATCATAACTATCTACATGTATTTCCATATTTTGTGATTAAAAGAAAAGTATTTTCATGTTTGTGTGATACCAAAATAACTTTACAATTTATTATAAAATACAAATGTAGAAAACCCAACAGATTGGTTTCAGTCAGTTTAGTAGTAATGTACTACAGAATTAAGATGGTACTAAGCTTTTAAGCTATGTGTGGGTCAAAGGTCATGGAGATCACTTCCATATATGATTAGATCAATATACCATGTCAAATGTCATCTAGTAGTTTGCTTACTTGATGCAGTGCTTGTGCAAACGATGAATATTTGAAAGTAAAAGGAACAGTTAAAAATGAACAAAAATGTCATTTCAAGGCTAAACCAGACTATCCCTACTATCAAATACTTTATAACCAATCATAATACCAAACCAGACTGTCCCTACTATCAAATACTTTATAACCAATCATAATACCAAACCAGACTGTCCCTACTATCAAATACTTTATAACCAATCATAATACCAAACCAGACTGTCCCTACTATCAAATACTTTATAACCAATCATAATACCAAACCAGACTGTCCCTACTATCAAATACTTTATAACCAATCATAATACCAAACCAGACTGTCCCTACTATCAAATACTTTATAACCAATCATGCTGTCATTCAGAGTGTCTAACATCTAAAAGAAAAAGAAACATATGTTTAAAAAAAAGTTTAGTAACCAAACCAGAATGTCCCATTGAAATTTTTTCAATGCATCTATAAATTGTAAAGACAACAGCAAAAGAGCGAAAACAATGACAGGCTACATAACCTTGCAAAAACAAAAAGTGAGAAAAGAATAAAAAGAGGGCACTAAAAAACACTATTGATTTCCTTTCAAGAGAAAAAAGATAAAAAGATTTCCCAGACAGATTGTTTATAGTTGGCTGAGAACAGCATTGTTTTCAGACAAAAGAAAAGTTAAAGGATAGTTGTAAGTTATTATCTAACCTGTCCTTCTCATTAACTCAACAATTTTTTGATTTGAATTAGGTGATCTGTTCACTGTGCAATGACCTGTCTCTTGTTCTAGCCCTAACTTGCAATGACATGTCTCTTGTTCTAGCCCTAACTTGCAATGACCTGTCTCTTGTTCTAGCCCTAACTTGTAAACTTCTGGTTGTTATTGTGCTATCAAATCAACAGCCGACATTTATGAGTAAAGAATGGTGTAGCTATAGTAACGCTGACTGGAGGTTGGCCATATTTGAGATGGTTGATTTCAAAATAAATCATGAATTGAAATTAATGAGTACTGTATGTCAGCTTTATTGACTAGTTATCATTGTAAAGAGACAATGAAGGCAGTTTAATAGCTATAATGTGGTGTCTGCAATGTGACTAAACTTTTACCACCAAATCACAGCTGTTAGGTACACTGTTGTACTGCAACGTGACTAAACTTTTACCACCAAATCACAGCTGTTAGGTACACTGTTGTACTGCAATGTGACTAAACTTTTACTGCCACAGCTGTTTCTCTCAAAGATCGACACAGTTTTTTCAATATGACCACAGTAATTTGGTCAATTTATTACAAAATTAAGCAGAAAATGTGAAAAATCATGAAAGATTTGAATTTAAGTTTTCCAGGAAATCAAGAGTATAAATCTTTACTCACATTGTAATTTAATTTTGATTTGATATTATGGAGATTAAAAAAATAACCAACTTTTAAGTTGATGTGTGAATATAACTAAAGTTTGGTAAGATACTAAAATGAAATAAAAACATGTGAGTTAGTAAATGTCACTGCTATAACATTCTCACATTTCAATTGTTAATAAGTATGCTCTATTTTCATCCAATATCACAAGTTTGTTTTGTTTTTCAGCACAGCTGAACTGAGGTTCAGTAGTGCTATAGGGATCGCCCGACATCTGTGTGTGTGTGTGTGTGTGTGTGTGTGTGTCAAACAATGTATGTAAATTTGCCTAGCACCAAGACCACGCCCATAGCAACAGCCAAATGATCACGTATATTGCAAAGACAATATCAGGAATTCATACACAAGGGAACAAAAACATACACAAATGTATGCAAATATATCTAACAACATGACCATGCCCATAGCAACAGCCAAATGATAACATTTATCGTAAAGATAGCAACATGGTTGGATAGGCAACTGGATAGTTATTCAGCAAATGAACACCTATTGTTAGCATGGACTATAGCATATGGATAAATATTTTTAAAAACTGTACAGTTGTGCTACAAAGCCATTGGCGGTATTTTCACCAACCAGCAGATTGGGAGTAAGAAATCTTTTTTTAGAACACTGCATATTTATTATTTATTGGTATTTAGTACAGTGAAATGATTAAAGGTATTTAGTACAGTGAAATGATTAAAGGTATTTAGTACAGTGAAATGATTAAAGGTATTTAGTACATTGAAATGATTAAAGGTATTTAGTACAGTGAAGTGATTAAAGGTATTTAGTACATTGAAATGATTAAAGGTATTTAGTACAGTGAAGTGATTAAAGGTATTTAGTACAGTGAAATGATTAAAGGTATTTAGTACAGTGAAATGATTAAAGGTATTTAGTACAGTGAAATGATTAAAGGTATTTAGTACAGTGAAATGATTAAAGGTATTTAGTACTGTGAAATGATTAAAGGTATTTAGTACAGTGAAGTGATTAAAGGTATTTAGTACATTGAAATGATTAAAGGTATTTAGTACAGTGAAGTGATTAAAGGTATTTAGTACAGTGAAATGATTAAAGGTATTTAGTACAGTGAAGTGATTAAAGGTATTTAGTACATTGAAATGATTAAAGGTATTTAGTACAGTGAAATGATTAAAGGTATTTAGTACAGTGAAATGATTAAAGGTATTTAGTACAGTGAAATGATTAAAGGTATTTAGTACATTGAAATGATTAAAGGTATTTAGTACAGTGAAATGATTAAAGGTATTTAGTACTGTGAAATGATTAAAGGTATTTAGTACTGTGAAGTGATTAAAGGTATTTAGTACTGTGAAATGATTAAAGGTATTTAGTACTGTGAAATGATTAAAGGTATTTAGTACTGTGAAGTGATTAAAGGTATTTAGTACAGTGAAGTGATTAAAGGTATTTAGTACTGTGAAATGATTAAAGGTATTTAGTACTGTGAAATGATTAAAGGTATTTAGTACAGTGAAATGATTAAAGGTATTTAGTACTGTGAAATGATTAAAGGTATTTAGTACAGTGAAATGATTAAAGGTATTTAGTACAGTGAAATGATTAAAGGTATTTAGTACAGTGAAATGATTAAAGGTATTTAGTACAGTGAAATGATTAAAGGTATTTAGTACAGTGAAATGATTAAAGGTATTTAGTACAGTGAAGTGATTAAAGGTATTTAGTACAGTGAAATGATTAAAGGTATTTAGTACAGTGAAATGATTAAAGGTATTTAGTACTGTGAAATGATTAAAGGTATTTAGTACAGTGAAATGATTAAAGGTATTTAGTACAGTGAAATGATTAAAGTTATTTAGTACAGTGAAGTGATTAAAGGTATTTAGTACAGTGAAGTGATTAAAGGTATTTAGTACAGTGAAATGATTAAAGGTATTTAGTACAGTGAAATGATTAAAGGTATTTAGTACTGTGAAATGATTAAAGGTATTTAGTACTGTGAAATGATTAAAGGTATTTAGTACAGTGAAATGATTAAAGGTATTTAGTACAGTGAAATGATTAAAGGTATTTAGTACAGTGAAATGATTAAAGGTATTTAGTACAGTGAAATGATTAAAGGTATTTAGTACAGTGAAATGATTAAAGGTATTTAGTACAGTGAAATGATTAAAGGTATTTAGTACATTGAAATGATTAAAGGTATTTAGTACAGTGAAATGATTAAAGGTATTTAGTACAGTGAAATGATTAAAGGTATTTAGTACAGTGAAATGATTAAAGGTATTTAGTACAGTGAAATGATTAAAGGTATTTAGTGCAGTGAAATGATTAAAGGTATTTAGTACTGTGAAATGATTAAAGGTATTTAGTACTGTGAAATGATTAAAGGTATTTAGTACAGTGAAATGATTAAAGGTATTTAGTACTGTGAAATGATTAAAGGTATTTAGTACAGTGAAATGATTAAAGGTATTTAGTACAGTGAAATGATTAAAGGTATTTAGTACAGTGAAATGATTAAAGGTATTTAGTAGAGTGAAATGATTAAAGGTATTTAGTACAGTGAAGTGATTAAAGGTATTTAGTACTGTGAAGTGATTAAAGGTATTTAGTACTGTGAAATGATTAAAGGTATTTAGTACAGTGAAATGATTAAAGGTATTTAGTACTGTGAAATGATTAAAGGTATTTAGTACTGTGAAATGATTAAAGGTATTTAGTACAGTGAAATGATTAAAGGTATTTAGTACAGTGAAATGATTAAAGGTATTTAGTACAGTGAAATGATTAAAGGTATTTAGTACAGTGAAATGATTAAAGGTATTTAGTACAGTGAAATGATTAAAGGTATTTAGTACAGTGAAATGATTAAAGGTATTTAGTACAGTGAAATGATTAAAGGTATTTAGTACAGTGAAATGATTAAAGGTATTTAGTACAGTGAAATGATTAAAGGTATTTAGTACAGTGAAATGATTAAAGGTATTTAGTGCAGTGAAATGATTAAAGGTATTTAGTACTGTGAAATGATTAAAGGTATTTAGTACTGTGAAATGATTAAAGGTATTTAGTACAGTGAAATGATTAAAGGTATTTAGTACTGTGAAATGATTAAAGGTATTTAGTACTGTGAAATGATTAAAGGTATTTAGTACAGTGAAATGATTAAAGGTATTTAGTACAGTGAAATGATTAAAGGTATTTAGTACAGTGAAATGATTAAAGGTATTTAGTACAGTGAAGTGATTAAAGGTATTTAGTACAGTGAAGTGATTAAAGGTATTTAGTACAGTGAAATGATTAAAGGTATTTAGTACTGTGAAGTGATTAAAGGTATTTAGTACTGTGAAATGATTAAAGGTATTTAGTACAGTGAAATGATTAAAGGTATTTAGTACAGTGAAATGATTAAAGGTATTTAGTACTGTGAAATGATTAAAGGTATTTAGTACTGTGAAATGATTAAAGGTATTTAGTACAGTGAAATGATTAAAGGTATTTAGTACAGTGAAATGATTAAAGGTATTTAGTACAGTGAAGTGATTAAAGGTATTTAGTACAGTGAAATGATTAAAGGTATTTAGTACAGTGAAGTGATTAAAGGTATTTAGTACAGTGAAATGATTAAAGGTATTTAGTACAGTGAAATGATTAAAGGTATTTAGTACAGTGAAGTGATTAAAGGTATTTATTACAGTGAAATGATTAAAGGCATTTAGTACTGTGAAATGATTAAAGGTATTTAGTACAGTGAAATGATTAAAGGTATTTAGTACAGTGAAATGATTAAAGGTATTTAGTACAGTGAAATGATTAAAGTGAAATGATTAAAGGTATACCATGTGATGTCAAATTTCTAAAAAAAAAACATTAAAAATAGTTATGTAGTGTGTTAATTTTTTTTCTGCATTTCAAATCATATCACCAATCCAGAATAAAAGATGCAAAAAAATGAAGAGAATAAATTCACTGGATAAAAATGAAGAGATTAAATTCACTGGATAAAAAGTCATCTCCCATAATGCTGATTTAAAGGAACTCAAGATTAAATGCACTAAATCTAAAAGTAATATTTGCCAGTTACAACAAAAATTATGAAGAATGATTTACTATCTGTAACATTGATAACTTCCTAGGTTTGGTTTAAGTCTTGAGTAGAAATATTAATGATAATTATGATATAATAGCACAACATATCAAAGACAATAATCAGTATATTTGAATGTTATTGTTAGAACTAGATTTTCTGATATATATCAATTTTGTCAAATTATGATATATTTTCCATTTCACTAAATTCAGAATAGTCAGTGTTGTATTATGAACCAACCCAATATTCAGTGACACTCGAAAAGTTCACCATTGGTATACAACTAAAGTCTAGCAGGCTTATAACATTCCTGTAAAACAGTGTTGTTACAGCTCTGACTTTAACATTAATACTATGGTGAAATAACCACAGAAATGTAACCTGGTTATAGTTCCTACATCACTGTTACAACAACCACAGTGTAAACTGGTTATAGTTCCTACACATCACTGTTACAACAATCACAGCCATGTAAACTGGTTATAGTTCCTACATCACTGTTACAACAACCACAGCCATGTAAACTGGTTATAGTTACTACATCACTGTTACAACAACCACAGCCATGTAAACTGGTTATAGTTCCTACATCACTGTTACAACAACCACAGCCATGTAAACTGGTTATAGTTACTACATCACTGTTACAACAACCACAGCCATGTAAACTGGTTATAGTTCCTACATCACTGTTACAACAACCACAGCCATGTAAACTGGTTATAGCTCCTACATCACTGTTACAACAACCACAGCCATGTAAACTGGTTATAGTTCCTACATCACTGTTACAACAACCACAGCCATGTAAACTGGTTATAGTTCCTACATCACTGTTACAACAACCACAGCCATGTAAACTGGTTATAGTTTCTACATCACTGTTACAACAACCACAGCCATGTAAACTGGTTATAGTTCCTACATCACTGTTACAACAACCACAGCCATGTAAACTGGTTATAGTTACTACATCACTGTTACAACAACCACAGCCAAGTAAACTGGTTATAGTTCCTACATCACTGTTACAACAACCACAGCCATGTAAACTGGTTATAGTTTCAACATCACTGTTACAACAACCACAGCCATGTAAACTGGTTATAGTTTCTACATCACTGTTACAACAACCACAGCCAAGTAAACTGGTTATAGTTCCTACATTACTGTTACAACAACCACAGGCATGTAAACTGGTTATAGTTACTACATCACTGTTACAACAACCACAGCCATGTAAACTGGTTATAGTTCCTACATTACTGTTACAACAACCACAGCCATGTAAACTGGTTATATTTACTACATCACTGTTACAACAACCACAGCCAAGTAAACTGGTTATAGTTACTACATCACTGTTACAACAACCACAGCCATGTAAACTGGTTATAGTTCCTACATTACTGTTACAACAACCACAGTGTAAACTGGTTATAGTTACTACATCACTGTTACAACAACCACAGCCATGTAAACTGGTTATATTTACTACATCACTGTTACAACAACCACAGCCAAGTAAACTGGTTATAGTTCCTACATTACTGTTACAACAACCACAGCCATGTAAACTGGTTATATTTACTACATCACTGTTACAACAACCACAGCCAAGTAAACTGGTTATAGTTACTACATCACTGTTACAACAACCACAGCCATGTAAACTGGTTATAGTTCCTACATCACTGTTACAACAACCACAGCCATGTAAACTGGTTATAGTTCCTACATCACTGTTACAACAACCACAGCCATGTAAACTGGTTATAGTTCCTACATCACTGTTACAACAACCACAGCCATGTAAACTGGTTATAGTTCCTACACATCACTGTTACAACAACCACAGCCATGTAAACTGGTTATATTTACTACATCACTGTTACAACAACCACAGCCAAGTAAACTGGTTATAGTTCCTACATCATTGGTACAACAACCACAGCCATGTAAACTGGTCATAGTTCCTACATTACTGTTACAACAACCACAGCCATGTAAACTGGTTATAGTTCCTACATCACTGGTACAACAACCATAGCCATGTAAACTGGTTATAGTTACTACATCACTGTTACAACAACCACAGCCAAGTAAACTGGTTATAGTTACTACATCACTGTTACAACAACCACAGCCATGTAAACTGGTTATAGTTACTACATCACTGTTACAACAACCACAGCCAAGTAAACTGGTTATAGTTACTACATCACTGTTACAACAACCACAGCCAAGTAAACTGGTTATAGTTACTACATCACTGTTACAACAACCACAGCCATGTAAACTGGTTATAGTTACTACATCACTGTTACAACAACCACAGCCAAGTAAACTGGTTATAGTTACTACATCACTGTTACAACAACCACAGCCAAGTAAACTGGTTATAGTTACTACATCACTGTTACAACAACCACAGCCATGTAAACTGGTTATAGTTACTACATCACTGTTACAACAACCACAGCCAAGTAAACTGGTTATAGTTACTACATCACTGTTACAACAACCACAGCCATGTAAACTGGTTATAGTTACTACATCACTGTTACAACAACCACAGCCATGTAAACTGGTTATAGTTCCTACATCACTGTTACAACAACCACAGCCATGTAAACTGGTTATAGTTCCTACATCACTGTTACAACAACCACAGCCAAGTAAACTGGTTATAGTTACTACATCACTGTTACAACAACCACAGCCATGTAAACTGGTTATAGTTCCTACATTACTGTTACAACAACCACAGTGTAAACTGGTTATAGTTACTACATCACTGTTACAACAACCACAGCCATGTAAACTGGTTATATTTACTACATCACTGTTACAACAACCACAGCCAAGTAAACTGGTTATAGTTCCTACATTACTGTTACAACAACCACAGCCATGTAAACTGGTTATATTTACTACATCACTGTTACAACAACCACAGCCAAGTAAACTGGTTATAGTTACTACATCACTGTTACAACAACCACAGCCATGTAAACTGGTTATAGTTCCTACATCACTGTTACAACAACCACAGCCATGTAAACTGGTTATAGTTCCTACATCACTGTTACAACAACCACAGCCATGTAAACTGGTTATAGTTCCTACATCACTGTTACAACAACCACAGCCATGTAAACTGGTTATAGTTCCTACACATCACTGTTACAACAACCACAGCCATGTAAACTGGTTATATTTACTACATCACTGTTACAACAACCACAGCCAAGTAAACTGGTTATAGTTCCTACATCATTGGTACAACAACCACAGCCATGTAAACTGGTCATAGTTCCTACATCACTGTTACAACAACCACAGCCATGTAAACTGGTCATAGTTCCTACATTACTGTTACAACAACCACAGCCATGTAAACTGGTTATAGTTCCTACATCACTGGTACAACAACCATAGCCATGTAAACTGGTTATAGTTACTACATCACTGTTACAACAACCACAGCCAAGTAAACTGGTTATAGTTACTACATCACTGTTACAACAACCACAGCCATGTAAACTGGTTATAGTTACTACATCACTGTTACAACAACCACAGCCAAGTAAACTGGTTATAGTTACTACATCACTGTTACAACAACCACAGCCAAGTAAACTGGTTATAGTTACTACATCACTGTTACAACAACCACAGCCATGTAAACTGGTTATAGTTACTACATCACTGTTACAACAACCACAGCCAAGTAAACTGGTTATAGTTACTACATCACTGTTACAACAACCACAGCCAAGTAAACTGGTTATAGTTACTACATCACTGTTACAACAACCACAGCCATGTAAACTGGTTATAGTTACTACATCACTGTTACAACAACCACAGCCAAGTAAACTGGTTATAGTTACTACATCACTGTTACAACAACCACAGCCATGTAAACTGGTTATAGTTACTACATCACTGTTACAACAACCACAGCCATGTAAACTGGTTATAGTTCCTACATCACTGTTACAACAACCACAGCCATGTAAACTGGTTATAGTTCCTACATCACTGTTACAACAACCACAGCCATGTAAACTGGTTATAGTTACTACATCACTGTTACAACAACCACAGCCAAGTAAACTGGTTATAGTTCCTACATCACTGTTACAACAACCACAGCCATGTAAACTGGTTATAGTTTCTACATCACTGTTACAACAACCACAGCCATGTAAACTGGTTATAGTTACTACATCACTGTTACAACAACCACAGCCATGTAAACTGGTTATAGTTCCTACATTACTGTTACAACAACCACAGCCAAGTAAACTGGTTATAGTTACTACATCACTGTTACAACAACCACAGCCATGTAAACTGGTTATAGTTACTACATCACTGTTACAACAACCACAGCCATGTAAACTGGTTATAGTTCCTACATCACTGTTACAACAACCACAGCCATGTAAACTGGTTATAGTTTCTACATCACTGTTACAACAACCACAGCCATGTAAACTGGTTATAGTTCCTACATCACTGTTACACACTCATTCTCAGTTAACATGTACAAATCGTGGTGCTTATTTGGACCAGTCAGTGATGTCGTCAAACCAGTATTGTGTTATAAGTAGACTATAGTGGAGATGGGACTGATTTATGGGGAAGTTTACCAATGCGCAATCCTCAAACACCATACTTACAACTGATGTCCTATGAAATATACACCTATGATGACAGCTATACTTCGTATATTGTAAGCATTTATGAAGGAGATTTTGACGTAATAATAAGTATTTGTAGTAATTTGATATGGAATGAAATATTTGACCATCTCAGTTTGTAACGTAGATTACACTGGCTCACCAACTTGGTAACAAGTTACAAGATAATATTGTTTTCTCTTTTATTTTTGATATCTCTAAAGTTAACAGATAAGTATAGTGTATTTTAATTGTCAGCCTGATACGTCTTGAGGTAAATACTTGTTGAACATCATCATCGAAACCTCATTTGGCAATATATCCAGGTTTCTATCAATATCCAACCTTATTTGGTAATATATCCAGGTTTCTATCAATATCAAACCTTATTTGGCAATATATCTAGGTTTCTATCAATATCCAACCTTATTTGGTAATATATCCAGATTACTATCAATATCAAACCTTATTTGGCAATATATCCAGATTTCTATCAATATCAAACCTTATTTGGTAATATATCCAGATTTCTATCAATATCCAACCTTATTTGGCAATATATCCAGATTTCTATCAATATCCAACCTTATTTGGTAATATATCCAGGTTTCTATCAATATCCAATCTTATTTGGTAATGTATCCAGGTTTCTATCAATATCCAACCTTATTTGGTAATATATCCAGATTTCTATCAATATCAAACCTTATTTGGTAATATATCCAGATTTCTATCAATATCAAACCTTATTTGGTAATATATCCAGATTTCTATCAATATCCAACCTTATTTGGTAATATATCCAGATTTCTATCAATATCAAACCTTATTTGGCAATATATCCAGATTTCTATCAATATCAAACCTTATTGGGTAATATATCCAGGTTTCTATCAATATCCAATCTTATTTGGCAATATATCCAGGTTTCTATCAATATCCAACCTCATTTGGTAATATATCCAGATTTCTATCAATATCCAACCTTATTTGGTAATATATCTAGGTTTCTATCAATATCCAACCTTATTTGATAATATATCCAGGTTTCTATCAATATCCAACCTTATTTGGCAATATATCCAGATTTCTATCAATATCCAACCTTATTTAGAAATATATCCAGGTTTCTATCAATATCCAACCTTATTTGGCAATATATCCAGATTTCTATCAATATCCAACCTTATTTAGAAATATATCCAGGTTTCTATCAATATCCAACCTTATTTAGAAATATATCCAGGTTTCTATCAATATCCAACCTTATTTGATAATATATCCAGGTTTCTATCAATATCCAACCTTATTTGGCAATATATCCAGATTTCTATCAATATCCAACCTTATTTAGAAATATATCCAGGTTTCTATCAATATCTAACCTTATTTGGCAATATATCCAGATTTCTATCAATATCCAACCTTATTTGGCAATATATCCAGGTTTCTATCAATATCCAACCTTATTTGGCAATATATCCAGATTTATATCAATATCCAACCTTATTTAGAAATATATCCAGGTTTCTATCAATATCCAACCTTATTTGGTAATATATCCAGGTTTCTATCAATACCCAACCTTATTTGGCAATATATCCAGGTTTCTATCAATATCCAACCTTATTTGGTAATATATCCAGATTTCTATCAATATCCAACCTTATTTGGCAATATATCCAGGTTTCTATCAATATCCAACCTTATTTGGCAATATATCCAGGTTTCTATCAATATCCAACCTTATTTGGTAATATATCCAGGTTTCTATCAATATCCAACCTTATTTGGCAATATATCCAGGTTTCTATCAATATCTAGCCTTATTTGGCAATATATCCAGATTTATATCAATATCCAACCTTATTTAGAAATATATCCAGGTTTCTATCAATATCCAACCTTATTTGGTAATATATCCAGGTTTCTATCAATACCCAACCTTATTTGGTAATGTATCCAGGTTTCTATCAATATCCAACCTTATTTGGCAATATATCCAGGTTTCTATCAATATCCAACCTTATTTGGTAATATATCCAGGTTTCTATCAATACCCAACCTTATTTGGTAATGTATCCAGGTTTCTATCAATATCCAACCTTATTTGGCAATATATCCAGGTTTCTATCAATATCCAACCTTATTTGGTAATATATCCAGGTTTCTATCAATATCCAACCTTATTTGGCAATATATCCAGATTTCTATCAATATCCAACCTTATTTGGTAATATATCCAGATTTATATCAATATCAAACCTTATTTGGTAATATATCCAGATTTATATCAATATCCAACCTCATTTGGCAATATATCCAGGTTTCTATCAATATCCAACCTTATTTGGTAATGTATCCAGGTTTCTATCAATATCCAACCTTATTTGGCAATATATCCAGGTTTCTATCAATATCTAACCTTATTTGGCAATATATCCAGGTTTCTATCAATATCCAACCTTATTTGGCAATATATCCAGGTTTCTATCAATATCCAACCTCATTTGGCAATATATCCAGGTTTCTATCAATATCCAACCTCATTTGGCAATATATCCAGGTTTCTATCAATATCCAACCTTATTTGGTAATGTATCCAGGTTTCTATCAATATCCAACCTTATTTGGCAATATATCCAGGTTTCTATCAATATCTAACCTTATTTGGCAATATATCCAGGTTTCTATCAATATCCAACCTTATTTGGCAATATATCCAGGTTTCTATCAATATCCAACCTTATTTGGTAATATATCCAGGTTTCTATCAATATCCAACCTTATTTGGTAATATATCCAGGTTTCTATCAATATCTAACCTTATTTGGCAATATATCCAGGTTTCTATCAATATCCAACCTCATTTGGTAATATATCCAGGTTTCTATCAATATCTAACCCCATTTGGCAATATATCCAGGTTTCTATCAATATCCAACCTTATTTGGTAATATATCCAGGTTTCTATCAATATCCAACCTTATTTGGTAATATATCCAGGTTTCTATCAATATCTAACCTTATTTGGCAATATATCCAGGTTTCTATCAATATCCAACCTTATTTGGTAATATATCCAGGTTTCTATCAATATCTAACCCCATTTGGCAATATATCCAGATTTATATCAATATCCAACCTTATTTGGTAATATATCCAGATTTATATCAATATCCAACCTTATTTGGTAATATATCCAGATTTATATCAATATCCAACCTTATTTGGTAATATATCCAGATTTATATCAATATCTAACCTTATTTGGTAATATATCCAGGTTTCTATCAATATCCAACCTTATTTAGAAATATATCCAGGTTTCTATCAATATCCAACCTTATTTGGTAATATATCCAGGTTTCTATCAATATCCAACCTTATTTGGTAATATATCCAGGTTTCTATCAATACCCAACCTTATTTGGTAATGTATCCAGGTTTCTATCAATATCCAACCTTATTTGGCAATATATCCAGGTTTCTATCAATATCCAACCTTATTTGGTAATATATCCAGGTTTCTATCAATACCCAACCTTATTTGGTAATGTATCCAGGTTTCTATCAATATCCAACCTTATTTGGCAATATATCCAGGTTTCTATCAATATCCAACCTTATTTGGTAATATATCCAGGTTTCTATCAATATCCAACCTTATTTGGCAATATATCCAGATTTCTATCAATATCCAACCTTATTTGGTAATATATCCAGATTTATATCAATATCTAACCTTATTTGGTAATATATCCAGATTTATATCAATATCCAACCTTATTTGGTAATATATCCAGATTTATATCAATATCCAACCTTATTTGGTAATATATCCAGGTTTCTATCAATATCTAACCTTATTTGGTAATATATCCAGATTTATATCAATATCCAATCTTATTTGGCAATATATCCAGGTTTCTATCAATATCCAACCTTATTTGGTAATATATCCAGGTTTCTATCAATATCTTACCTTATTTGGTAATATATCCAGGTTTCTATCAATATCCAACCTCATTTGGTAATATATCCAGATTTATATCAATATCCAACCTTATTTGGTAATATATCCAGATTTCTATCAATATCCAACCTTATTTGGTAATATATCCAGGTTTCTATCAATATCTAACCTTATTTGGTAATATATCCAGATTTATATCAATATCTAACCTTATTTGGTAATATATCCAGGTTTCTATCAATATCCAACCTTATTTGGTAATATATCCAGGTTTCTATCAATATCCAACCTTATTTGGTAATGTATCCAGGTTTCTATCAATATCCAACCTCATTTGGTAATATATCCAGGTTTCTATCAATATCTTACCTTATTTGGTAATATATCCAGGTTTCTATCAATACCCAACCTTATTTGGTAATGTATCCAGGTTTCTATCAATATCCAACCTTATTTGGCAATATATCTAGGTTTCTATCAATATCCAACCTTATTTGGTAATATATCCAGGTTTCTATCAATATCCAACCTTATTTGGTAATATATCCAGGTTTCTATCAATACCCAACCTTATTTGGTAATGTATCCAGGTTTCTATCAATATCCAACCTTATTTGGCAATATATCTAGGTTTCTATCAATATCCAACCTTATTTGGTAATATATCCAGGTTTCTATCAATATCTTACCTTATTTGGTAATGTATCCAGGTTTCTATCAATATCCAACCTTATTTGGTAATGTATCCAGGTTTCTATCAATATCCAACCTTATTTGGTAATATATCCAGGTTTCTATCAATATCCAACCTTATTTGGTAATGTATCCAGGTTTCTATCAATATCTTACCTTATTTGGTAATATATCCAGGTTTCTATCAATATCTTACCTTATTTGGTAATATATCCAGGTTTCTATCAATATCCAACCTTATTTGGTAATATATCCAGGTTTCTATCAATATCCAACCTTATTTGGTAATATATCCAGGTTTCTATCAATATCTTACCTTATTTGGTAATGTATCCAGGTTTCTATCAATATCCAACCTTATTTGGTAATATATCCAGGTTTCTATCAATATCCAACCTTATTTGGTAATATATCCAGGTTTCTATCAATATCTTACCTTATTTGGTAATGTATCCAGGTTTCTATCAATATCCAACCTCATTTGGTAATATATCCAGGTTTCTATCAATACCCAACCTTATTTGGCAATATATCCACAGGTTTCTATCAATATCCAACCTTATTTGGCAATATATCCAGGTTTCTATCAATATCCAACCTTATTTGGCAATATATCCAGGTTTCTATCAATATCCAACCTCATTTGGCAATATATCCAGGTTTCTATCAATATCCAACCTCATTTGGCAATATATCCAGGTTTCTATCAATACCCAACCTTATTTGGCAATATATCCAGGTTTCTATCAATATCCAACCTCATTTGGCAATATATCCAGGTTTCTATCAATATCCAACCTCATTTGGTAATATATCCAGGTTTCTATCAATACCCAACCTTATTTGGCAATATATCCAGGTTTCTATCAATACCCAACCTTATTTGGCAATATATCCAGGTTTCTATCAATATCCAACCTCATTTGGCAATATATCCAGGTTTCTATCAATATCCAACCTTATTTGGTAATATATCCAGGTTTCTATCAATACCCAACCTTATTTGGTAATGTATCCAGGTTTCTATCAATATCCAACCTTATTTGGCAATATATCCAGGTTTCTATCAATATCCAACCTTATTTGGTAATATATCCAGGTTTCTATCAATATCCAACCTTATTTGGCAATATATCCAGATTTCTATCAATATCCAACCTTATTTGGTAATATATCCAGATTTATATCAATATCTAACCTTATTTGGTAATATATCCAGATTTATATCAATATCCAACCTTATTTGGTAATATATCCAGATTTATATCAATATCCAACCTTATTTGGTAATATATCCAGGTTTCTATCAATATCTAACCTTATTTGGTAATATATCCAGATTTATATCAATATCCAATCTTATTTGGCAATATATCCAGGTTTCTATCAATATCCAACCTTATTTGGTAATATATCCAGGTTTCTATCAATATCTTACCTTATTTGGTAATATATCCAGGTTTCTATCAATATCCAACCTCATTTGGTAATATATCCAGATTTATATCAATATCCAACCTTATTTGGTAATATATCCAGATTTCTATCAATATCCAACCTTATTTGGTAATATATCCAGGTTTCTATCAATATCTAACCTTATTTGGTAATATATCCAGATTTATATCAATATCTAACCTTATTTGGTAATATATCCAGGTTTCTATCAATATCCAACCTTATTTGGTAATATATCCAGGTTTCTATCAATATCCAACCTTATTTGGTAATGTATCCAGGTTTCTATCAATATCCAACCTCATTTGGTAATATATCCAGGTTTCTATCAATATCTTACCTTATTTGGTAATATATCCAGGTTTCTATCAATACCCAACCTTATTTGGTAATGTATCCAGGTTTCTATCAATATCCAACCTTATTTGGCAATATATCTAGGTTTCTATCAATATCCAACCTTATTTGGTAATATATCCAGGTTTCTATCAATATCCAACCTTATTTGGTAATATATCCAGGTTTCTATCAATACCCAACCTTATTTGGTAATGTATCCAGGTTTCTATCAATATCCAACCTTATTTGGCAATATATCTAGGTTTCTATCAATATCCAACCTTATTTGGTAATATATCCAGGTTTCTATCAATATCTTACCTTATTTGGTAATGTATCCAGGTTTCTATCAATATCCAACCTTATTTGGTAATGTATCCAGGTTTCTATCAATATCCAACCTTATTTGGTAATATATCCAGGTTTCTATCAATATCCAACCTTATTTGGTAATGTATCCAGGTTTCTATCAATATCTTACCTTATTTGGTAATATATCCAGGTTTCTATCAATATCTTACCTTATTTGGTAATATATCCAGGTTTCTATCAATATCCAACCTTATTTGGTAATATATCCAGGTTTCTATCAATATCCAACCTTATTTGGTAATATATCCAGGTTTCTATCAATATCTTACCTTATTTGGTAATGTATCCAGGTTTCTATCAATATCCAACCTTATTTGGTAATATATCCAGGTTTCTATCAATATCCAACCTTATTTGGTAATATATCCAGGTTTCTATCAATATCTTACCTTATTTGGTAATGTATCCAGGTTTCTATCAATATCCAACCTCATTTGGTAATATATCCAGGTTTCTATCAATACCCAACCTTATTTGGCAATATATCCACAGGTTTCTATCAATATCCAACCTTATTTGGCAATATATCCAGGTTTCTATCAATATCCAACCTTATTTGGCAATATATCCAGGTTTCTATCAATATCCAACCTCATTTGGCAATATATCCAGGTTTCTATCAATATCCAACCTCATTTGGCAATATATCCAGGTTTCTATCAATACCCAACCTTATTTGGCAATATATCCAGGTTTCTATCAATATCCAACCTCATTTGGCAATATATCCAGGTTTCTATCAATATCCAACCTCATTTGGTAATATATCCAGGTTTCTATCAATACCCAACCTTATTTGGCAATATATCCAGGTTTCTATCAATACCCAACCTTATTTGGCAATATATCCAGGTTTCTATCAATATCCAACCTCATTTGGCAATATATCCAGGTTTCTATCAATATCCAACCTTATTTTGCAATATATCCAGGTTTCTATCAATATCCAACCTTATTTAAACAATAATGTACGCCCTCCCAGCCCATAATGGACGAAAGCAAACTTTGAACGACATAATGGGCGAGGCGACAGCTGAGCCCATTATGGAGTGCAATGTTTGCTTGAGTCCATTATGGACTGGGAGGGCATACATTATTGTTATTATTTTATAGTTTTGCCAATTCCAGTGAATATGTGGACCGAGAAACGCAAAACAACATATAATATACACAGCGCTGAACATCGTCTGCCATGTTCGGCCCGGAAGCTGAATACTAATCATAGCGACATGTACGTACACGTACACACATATACACTTCAATGAACTGCTGTGAACACAAATTTGTTTCATGAATGTGTTGTATTTTTAAACAGTGGAAATGACAATCACAAGTAACAACATACATTTAGAAAAAATACCTAGTCGTATGAAGAAACAGAACAAATAAGCTTGTATTGTTATGCTCATTCCGGGGCCGCGATGCCCAATAACGGAGTACATTATCAGTAATAATGTACAGCGATGACGTCACAAAATTCACTGGAATTGATAATGCTACAATATAATTGGCAATATATCCAGGTTTCTATCAATATCCAACCTTATTTGGCAATATATCCAGGTTTCTATCAATATCCAACCTTATTTGGTAATGTATCCAGATTGTTAGGGTGTATTTAGCATATCACCCCATATATGATATGGTCATTGTTTGGGTGTGTAGAGCATATCATCCCATATACACTGTAAAATGTGATAATTTTGATAACATCATTATTTGCCTTTTAATTAAACTGCTAAGTTTATCCACCCCATACTGTGCTAGGGTCATAGGTTATCCACCCCATACTGTGCTAGGGTCATAGGTTATCCACCCCATACTGTGCTAGGGTCATAGGTTATCCACCCCATACTGTGCTAGGGTCATAGGTTATCCACCCCATACTGTGCTAGGGTCATAGGTTATCCACCCCATACTGTGCTAGGGTCATAGGTTATCCACCCCATACTGTGCTAGGGTCATAGGTTATCCACCCCATACTGTGCTAGGGTCATAGGTTATCCACCCCATACTGTGCTAGGGTCATAGGTTATCCACCCCATACTGTGCTAGGGTCATAGGTTATCCACCCCATACTGTGCTAGGGTCATAGTTTATCCACCCCATACTGTGCTAGGGTCATAGGTTATCCACCCCATACTGTGCTAGGGTCATAGGTTATCCACCCCATACTGTGCTAGGGTCATAGGTTATCCACCCCATACTGTGCTAGGGTCATAGTTTATCCACCCCATACTGTGCTAGGGTCATAGTTTATCCACCCCATACTGTGCTAGGGTCATAGGTTATCCACCCCATACTGTGCTAGGGTCATAAGTTATCCACCCCATACTGTGTGCTAGGGTCATAGGTTATCCACCCCATACTGTGTGCTAGGGTCATAGGTTATCCACCCCATACTGTGTGCTAGGGTCATAGGTTATCCACCCCATACTGTGTGCTAGGGTCATAGGTTATTCACCCCATACTGTGTGCTAGGGTCATAAGTCAATCTTTAATTTCAAATGATATGTCTTAAATAAGAGAGTGATTTGATCTGGTCATATCGGTTACAATATGTAATAGCAATCAGATGGTGTAGTTGAATTATTTACACAGATAAATCTGCTAAAAGATAGCTTAGAGTTTCCTAATACATTCTCTGTTTGTCAACATTTTACTGTTAACAGAGTCTCAAATTAAAATTTTCACTGCTAAAAATTCACTGTATAGAAGTTTCAAAACACATACATGTATCTACATTTCCCCTAAATTGGCAATCCCAACATGGCAGGGTGGAATTGTCTGAAATTTATGTTTTCTCTCAAATACATTTATTTCAATTATATCTGATCATGTTTTTATGAATTAGATTCACTTATTAATGATATTATTCATGATTAATATTTATTGCAAAATAGCTTAAATTAGTAAGTAATGGTTGAATTAACACGTCATAGCTTAAATTAGTAAGTAATGGTTGAATTAACACGTCATAGCTTAAATTAGCTAGTAATAGCTTAAATTAGCAAGTAATAGCTTAAATTAGCAAGTAATAGCTTAAATTAGCAAGTAATAGCTTGAATTAGCAAGTAATGGTTGAATTAACACGTCATAGCTTAAAATTAGCAAGTAATGGTTGAATTAGCATGTCATAGCTTAAATTAGCAAGTAATGGTTGAATTAGCATGTCATAGCTTAAATTAGCAAGTAATAGCTTAAATTAGCAAGTAATGGTTGAATTAACACGTCATAGCTTAAATTAACATGTACACATCACAGACTGTTTGGGTATGTACACATCACAGACTGTTTAGGGATGTACACATCACAGACTGTTTGGGTATGTACACATCACAGACTGTTTAGGGATGTACACATCACAGACTGTTTGGGTATGTACACATCACAGACTGTTTTGGTATGTACACATCACAGACTGTTTGGGGATGTACACATCACATACTGTTTGGGGATGTACACATCACAGACTGTTTGGGGATGTACACATCACAGACTGTTTGGGTATGTACGTACACATCATAGACTGTTTAGGGATGTACACATCACAGACTGTTTAGGGATGTACACATCACAGACTGTTTAGGGATGTACACATCACAGACTGTTTGGGGATGTACACATCACAGACTGTTTGGGTATGTACACATCACAGACTGTTTAGGGATGTACACATCACAGACTGTTTAGGGATGTACACATCACAGACTGTTTGGGGATGTACACATCACAGACTGTTTGGGGATGTACACATCACAGACTGTTTGGGTATGTACACATCACAGACTGTTTGGGTATGTACACATCATAGACTGTTTGGGTATGTACACATCACAGACTGTTTGGGTATGTACACATCATAGACTGTTTGAGGATGTACACATCACAGACTGTTTAGGGATGTACACATCACAGACTGTTTTGGTATGTACACATCACAGACTGTTTGGGTATGTATACACATCACAGACTGTTTAGGGATGTACACATCACAGACTGTTTTGGTATGTACACATCACAGACTGTTTAGGGATGTACACATCACAGACTGTTTAGGTATGTACACATCACAGACTGTTTAGGGATGTACACATCACAGACTGTTTAGGGATGTACACATCACAGACTGTTTGGGGATGTACACATGACAGACTGTTTGGGTATGTACACATCACAGACTGTTTAGGGATGTACACATCACAGAATGTTTGGGGATGTACACATCACAGACTATTTAGGGATGTACACATCACAGACTGTTTGGGGATGTACACATCACGGACTGCTTGGGGATGTACACATCAAAAACTGTTTGGGTATGTACACATCACAGACTGTTTGGGTATGTACAGTGTACATCACAGACTGTTTAGGGATGTACACATCACAGAATGTTTGGGGATGTACACATCACAGACTGTTTAGGGATGTACACATCACAGACTGTTTGGGGATGTACACATCACGGACTGCTTGGGGATGTACACATCACAGACTGTTTGGGTATGTACACATTACAGACTGTTTAGGGATGTACACATCACATACTGTTTGGGGATGTACACATCACGGACTGTTTGGGTATGTACACATCACAGACTGTTTGGGTATGTACACATTACAGACTGTTTAGGGATGTACACATCACAGACTGTTTGGGTATGTACACATCACAGACTGTTTGGGGATGTACACATCACGGACTGCTTGGGGATGTACACATCACAGACTGTTTGGGGATGTACACATCACAGACTGTTTAGGGATGTACACATCACAGACTGTTTAGGGATGTACACATCACATACTGTTTGGGGATGTACACATCACGGACTGTTTGGGTATGTACACATCACAGACTGTTTGGGTATGTACACATTACAGACTGTTTAGGGATGTACACATCACAGACTGTTTGGGTATGTACACATCACAGACTGTTTGGGGATGTACACATCACGGACTGCTTGGGGATGTACACATCACAGACTGTTTGGGGATGTACACATCACAGACTGTTTAGGGATGTACACATCACAGACTGTTTGGGTATGTACACATTACAGACTGTTTAGGGATGTACACATCACAGACTGTTTGGGTATGTACACATCACAGACTGTTTGGGGATGTACACATCACGGACTGCTTGGGGATGTACACATCACAGACTGTTTGGGGATGTACACATCACAGACTGTTTAGGGATGTACACATCACAGACTGTTTGGGTATGTACACATTACAGACTGTTTAGGGATGTACACATCACGGACTGTTTGGGTATGTACACATCACAGACTGTTTGGGTATGTACACATTACAGACTGTTTAGGGATGTACACATCACAGACTGTTTGGGTATGTACACATCACAGACTGTTTGGGGATGTACACATCACGGACTGCTTGGGGATGTACACATCACAGACTGTTTGGGGATGTACACATCACAGACTGTTTAGGGATGTACACATCACAGACTGTTTGGGTATGTACACATTACAGACTGTTTAGGGATGTACACATCACAGACTGTTTGGGTATGTACACATCACAGACTGTTTGGGGATGTACACATCACGGACTGCTTGGGGATGTACACATCACAGACTGTTTGGGGATGTACACATCACAGACTGTTTAGGGATGTACATATCATCCAAATTTCAAGAGGATGTTAAATCTGAGATAAAATTAGATGTTGTTCCAAACATTTTCCTTTGTTCAACCAAGGTAAATACGAGTGACCTAATAAAGGGGCCTTAATTGTCACTATGAGTTACATGATAAGTAGTGACAACCCTTATGTCATGAGTATTTTCCAGTAGAGTGAAGAAACATATTGGAGAATAGCATACATTTGGAATTATACCAGTGCCATTAATATCAAAGTGAAATTAGGGAAAGTAATGGCCATTTTGAAGTTTTGACTTGTGTTTCGAACAATTTAGCAGAACCAGTGACCACTACAGCCCAGCGAGGCTCTATTTTGTCTATTGTCCTGTGAAGTATGTAGTCAGCAATATTTGATTGACGGCTGCTACAGTATAATTGATTATTCAATATTGCAATGTTTAGGGAAAAGATCAATGTTTTTCAGCATGGACCATGGTGAGCGTCTGTGGAACACACCTGTCAATAGCATTATTTTTAATCTGCATAATATTTCAAAATTCTCACTTTATTTGCCACAGAGCTTTGATAAAATTAAAAGATTAATTTTTTTCAAAGCAAATGCTAAGTCAAGCCATAGCAGTGTTATGTATAAACTTTCTTTTGGAAACTTTCTTGTTAATGTAAAAAATATAGCAGTTGGCTAAATGATTGTATTTTACTTATTTTTGTATGCTTAACATGCTCGCTAAAGCATGATGTTACGCAATAAAGATTAATTGATTGATTGTATACTTACAGAATAAAAAGGTGGTCCATATATATGTGTATATGTACTTCATACAACATGGTAAAATGTGCTGGTTAAATACAATCATGGTTTTCTTTCTCATTCTTTTTGGTGAAAATAAAATGTCGAGTTATATGTTATATCTCGTGTGTGGGTTTTTTCAACATTTAAGTCAGTGATACCACAGAATTCTTCAGAAATGAATAAAAAAAATCTAAAACCAACAGATTTTTACAAAATTACTTGAACTACACTATCTGGGAGTCCGTTCCAGTCATGGACTGCAGTGTATACTATCTGGGATTCCGTTCCAGTCATGGACTGCAGTGTATACTATCTGGGAGTCTGTTCCAGTCATGGACTGCAGTGTATACTATCTGGGAGTCTGTTCCAGTCATGGACTGCAGTGTATACTATCTGGGATTCCATTCCAGACATGTACTGCAGTATACTATCTGGGAGTCTGTTCAAGACTGTGACTGCAGTGTATATCTGGGAGTCAGACATTGACTGCTGTGTATACAATCTGGGAGTATGTTCCAGACATGGACTGCAGTGTATACTATCTGGGAGTCTGTTCCAGACATGGACTGCAGTGTCTGGGAGTCTGTTCCAGACATGGACTGCAGTGTGCTTAAATGTGACATGTACATTACGATTTTTTTCATCTTTAAGATTCACCGTGGTGTGAAATGTGTCGGTACATTTGTCGGAAGATGTGAAACACTTTCGTGTAAAGTCATTCTCTCATTAGCCGATATACATATGAATAGGTGATCAACACGTTCAATGATTTAGAGGTGATGATTGACGGCTTTGATAAGCATGATATGTTTATCCCAAGACGTGATCCACTGACAGAACTACAGATAGCTGCATGATCATGACTAATGAAAGTGTGTAGTCAAAAGTACATGTACCGGTAGAAGTAGCCGATTTGTAAAACAAAATACAAAAATGTCATTCCAGTCTCTTGGATCATGGATCGCGACGACCACTGTTAACTGAACTTGTAGAGAAAACGAATTTGCACATTTACTAGTAAGCTTATGCCCGAAACTGTTCTGTATATGAGGCCGTATGACGTTGGGTAACATGATGGACAATATGCTGTGATAAAATCAACGTATTGTCAAATTTTTACTGACAACCTACAAATTGACACTGACTATAACAGGCTGTCAAAGTGTGCCTTTCTTACAGCGTCCCGAGAAATAAATATGTTGTTCGCCATTTTAAAGTTGTTTATTTTACTTTTTTCATGTGATTATTGTAGACGAAGAGTACTATGTTCGCAACGGTCTCAAAACCTGTCGGTGAAACCTTGCCGCACTTTGTAGCATATTACAAAGCCATGCCGCATACATGTCGAAACTGTGCAAAATTTAACGTAATGCAGTTATATTTGTATCGGGAAGTGCTTCGGGGAAAAGTGAAGTTTAGAAACACAGGGCCACAATAGACAGCACCGTGGATCTGCTGACGGACAGAGTAACATCATATTTACCTTGGACCTGACTTTGGCCATGTGCACGCCTCTGATTACTAGTTAATGAGATGACGTCAGTAAACTGGGCTTCCACGCCATTTGCAATGTGATCTTGTGTATCACATTCCAGTCGAACGACCTCGATTTGCCCTGTTTCTACGATGCTACACTTGTATTAATCAAAACGACAATTAGAATAACTGAAGACTCGTTTTATCCACTGCTTGGTGATATTTTTATTGCATGACACGCCGGGAAATCTTCTGCAAGTCATATTTTATGCTGTATTTCGAAAATCTATTATTGTGGTGTAAAGTCAAGATGGTATTTGGGTCAGAAAACCCACACCATATGAATGAATGCTTTTTATATTTATTGTAAAATGGTATGAAGCAACTTGTGGAATAATAAGAAATCATGGCGATATATCAAGACAATTCTTTGTAAAGGTAATATATATGTAACTATTAATTTGTGCTTTATAAACTTCGTCTTGAACCAATTGCTCATTATGTACTTCCCACTTTGCTTGGGGGAGTAACAACCCAAAGGAAGACAGCCTAGTGTGAATATTAACGGTCTGATCGACTTCCACTGTGAGTCAAGGTGGAAAGGAGAGACAATCGACTTCCACTGTGAGTCAAGGTGGAAAGGAGAGACAATCGACTTCCACTGTGAGTCAAGGTGGAAAGGAGAGACAATCGACTTCCACTGTGAGTCAAGGTGGAAAGGAGAGACAATCGACTTCCACTGTGAGTCAAGGTGGAAAGGAGAGACAATCGACTTCCACTGTGAGTCAAGGTGGAAAGGAGAGACAATCGACTTCCACTGTGAGTCAAGGTGGAAAGGAGAGACAATCGACTTCCACTGTGAGTCAAGGTGGAAAGGAGAGACAATCGAGAAAGCATAATAAAACACCAAACAACAAAAAGACAAAGGCAGGTTTCGCACTTTCCTTACTAATTAATGTACCTTCACAGTCCCTCTATACTGCGGTACGTTCCTTCTTCTTCTCGCGTGTGTCGACAAGCCAATCAGGAAAGCCAAACCACGTATAACTATCTGCATGAAAAATCAGAGTGAGGGAGTGCAACCGCACCTTGTGTTGACTTTCATAATTCGTCCGTATAACAACACATGGTCACTACTTTAATTCAGTTTCATGTAAATCAAATACCTGTCGAACACTGCAATGAATAATCAAGTTTTATATATGCTATGTTTTTCAAGTTAGATCGAAATTACGAAATATCACTATCTGCCATTTTGATCATTGTACAGTACGATCGTTCAAGTTTTGTCGTTAGCTTGGGCATTAAGTTAGATCGAAAATTACGAAATATTGTGTCTTGGTTCGGACAATGCCATTGGCGTTATTTCTTTATTAATTAAAACTGTATTTGTAATGATTTTGAGTGTACACATGTACATTTACAGAAAAAAAGAATTTGTTACAATAATTTCAGCTGGTTATGTTTTTTTGTTTGTTAAATTTACATAGAATTGTGATATAATTGATGGTGCATAATGATACTGTCTTTCCATTTCTTGCCAATGTTCATCTTGTTTCTCTTTGTTTCCCGTTTCTGTCAGTTTTTTCCATGTTATCTTTCCAATTCCCATTGCTGTCAGTTTTTTCCATGTAATTTTTCCCATTCCCATTTCTGTCACTTTTTTCCATGTTATCTTTCCCAAACAGACAATAGTTATTGTGTTGTCATGCTGATGTTGTCTTTCTTAATCAGATGTTTCCGCCAAATTCCTAATTGTGGAGTGTATGAAGGATTAAAGATCACATTGTGATTAATATCAGATTTGTGTTGACAAGACTAGAATATGGAAACATAGATACACATTGTGATTAATATCAGATTTGTGTTGACAAGACTAGAATATGGAAACATAGATACACATTGTGATTAATATCAGATTTGTGTTGACAAGACTAGAATATGGAAACATAGATACACATTGTGATTAATATCAGATTTGTGTTGACAAGACTAGAATATGGAAACATAGATACACATTGTGATTAATATCAGATTTGTGTTGACAAGACTAGAATATGGAAACATAGATACACATTGTGATTAATATCAGATTTGTGTTGACAAGACTAGAATATGGAAACACATGCAGATACACATTGTGATTAATATCAGATTTGTGTTGACAAGATTAGAATATGGAAACATAGATACACATTGTGATTAATATCAGATTTGTGTTGACAAGACTAGAATATGGAAACACAGATACACATTGTGATTAATATCAGATTTGTGTTGACAAGACTAGAATATGGAAACATAGATACACATTGTGATTAATATCAGATTTGTGTTGACAAGACTAGAATATGGAAACATAGATACACATTGTGATTAATATCAGATTTGTGTTGACAAGACTAGAATATGGAAACATAGATACACATTGTGATTAATATCAGATTTGTGTTGACAAGACTAGAATATGGAAACATAGATACACATTGTGATTAATATCAGATTTGTGTTGACAAGACTAGAATATGGAAACATATAGATACACATTGTGATTAATATCATATTTGTGTTGACAAGACTAGAATATGGAAACATAGATACACATTGTGATTAATATCAGATTTGTGTTGACAAGACTAGAATATGGAAACATAGATACACATTGTGATTAATATCAGATTTGTGTTGACAAGACTAGAATATGGAAACATAGATACACATTGTGATTAATATCAGATTTGTGTTGACAAGACTAGAATATGGAAATATAGATACACATTGTGATTAATATCAGATTTGTGTTGACAAGACTAGAATATGGAAACATAGATACACATTGTGATTAATATCAGATTTGTGTTGACAAGACTAGAATATGGAAACACAGATACACATTGTGATTAATATCAGATTTGTGTTGACAAGACTAGAATATGGAAACATAGATACACATTGTGATTAATATCAGATTTGTGTTGACAAGACTAGAATATGGAAACATAGATACACATTGTGATTAATATCAGATTTGTGTTGACAAGACTAGAATATGGAAACACAGATACACATTGTGATTAATATCAGATTTGTGTTGACAAGACTAGAATATGGAAACATAGATACACATTGTGATTAATATCAGATTTGTGTTGACAAGACTAGAATATGGAAACATAGATACACATTGTGATTATTTGTGTTGACAAGACTAGAATATGGAAACATAGATACACATTGTGATTAATATCAGATTTGTGTTGACAAGACTAGAATATGGAAACACAGATACACATTGTGATTAATATCAGATTTGTGTTGACAAGACTAGAATATGGAAACATAGATACACATTGTGATTAATATCAGATTTGTGTTGACAAGACTAGAATATGGAAACACAGATACACATTGTGATTAATATCAGATTTGTGTTGACAAGACTAGAATATGGAAACATAGATACACATTGTGATTATTTGTGTTGACAAGACTAGAATATGGAAACATAGATACACATTGTGATTAATATCAGATTTGTGTTGACAAGACTAGAATATGGAAACATAGATACACATTGTGATTAATATCAGATTTGTGTTGACAAGACTAGAATATGGAAACATAGATACACATTGTGATTAATATCAGATTTGTGTTGACAAGACTAGAATATGGAAACATAGATACACATTGTGATTAATATCAGATTTGTGTTGACAAGACTAGAATATGGAAACATAGATACACATTGTGATTAATATCAGATTTGTGTTGACAAGACTAGAATATGGAAACATAGATACACATTGTGATGATTTGTGTTGACAAGACTAGAATATGGAAACATAGATACACATTGTGATTAATATCAGATTTGTGTTGACAAGACTAGAATATGGAAACATAGATACACATTGTGATTAATATCAGATTTGTGTTGACAAGACTAGAATATGGAAACATAGATACACATTGTGATTAATATCAGATTTGTGTTGACAAGACTAGAATATGGAAACATAGATACACATTGTGATTAATATCAGATTTGTGTTGACAAGACTAGAATATGGAAACACATGCAGATACACATTGTGATTAATATCAGATTTGTGTTGACAAGACTAGAATATGGAAACATAGATACACATTGTGATTAATATCAGATTTGTGTTGACAAGACTAGAATATGGAAACATAGATACACATTGTGATTAATATCAGATTTGTGTTGACAAGACTAGAATATGGAAACATAGATACACATTGTGATTAATATCAGATTTGTGTTGACAAGACTAGAATATGGAAACATAGATACACATTGTGATTAATATCAGATTTGTGTTGACAAGACTAGAATATGGAAACATAGATACACATTGTGATTAATATCAGATTTGTGTTGACAAGACTAGAATATGGAAACATATAGATACACATTGTGATTAATATCATATTTGTGTTGACAAGACTAGAATATGGAAACATAGATACACATTGTGATTAATATCAGATTTGTGTTGACAAGACTAGAATATGGAAACATAGATACACATTGTGATTAATATCAGATTTGTGTTGACAAGACTAGAATATGGAAACATAGATACACATTGTGATTAATATCAGATTTGTGTTGACAAGACTAGAATATGGAAATATAGATACACATTGTGATTAATATCAGATTTGTGTTGACAAGACTAGAATATGGAAACATAGATACACATTGTGATTAATATCAGATTTGTGTTGACAAGACTAGAATATGGAAACACAGATACACATTGTGATTAATATCAGATTTGTGTTGACAAGACTAGAATATGGAAACACAGATACACATTGTGATTAATATCAGATTTGTGTTGACAAGACTAGAATATGGAAACATAGATACACATTGTGATTAATATCAGATTTGTGTTGACAAGACTAGAATATGGAAACATAGATACACATTGTGATTAATATCAGATTTGTGTTGACAAGACTAGAATATGGAAACATAGATACACATTGTGATTATTTGTGTTGACAAGACTAGAATATGGAAACATAGATACACATTGTGATTAATATCAGATTTGTGTTGACAAGACTAGAATATGGAAACATAGATACACATTGTGATTAATATCAGATTTGTGTTGACAAGACTAGAATATGGAAACATAGATACACATTGTGATTAATATCAGATTTGTGTTGACAAGACTAGAATATGGAAACATAGATACACATTGTGATTAATATCAGATTTGTGTTGACAAGACTAGAATATGGAAACATAGATACACATTGTGATTAATATCAGATTTGTGTTGACAAGACTAGAATATGGAAACATAGATACACATTGTGATTAATATCAGATTTGTGTTGACAAGACTAGAATATGGAAACATAGATACACATTGTGATTAATATCAGATTTGTGTTGACAAGACTAGAATATGGAAACATAGATACACATTGTGATTAATATCAGATTTGTGTTGACAAGACTAGAATATGGAAACATAGATACACATTGTGATTAATATCAGATTTGTGTTGACAAGACTAGAATATGGAAACATAGATACACATTGTGATTAATATCAGATTTGTGTTGACAAGACTAGAATATGGAAACATAGATACACATTGTGATTAATATCAGATTTGTGTTGACAAGACTAGAATATGGAAACATAGATACACATTGTGATTAATATCAGATTTGTGTTGACAAGACTAGAATATGGAAACATAGATACACATTGTGATTAATATCAGATTTGTGTTGACAAGACTAGAATATGGAAACATAGATACACATTGTGATTAATATCAGATTTGTGTTGACAAGACTAGAATATGGAAACATAGATACACATTGTGATTAATATCAGATTTGTGTTGACAAGACTAGAATATGGAAACATAGATACACATTGTGATTAATATCAGATTTGTGTTGACAAGACTAGAATATGGAAACATACCCGGTAGATACACATTGTGATTAATATCAGATTTGTGTTGACAAGACTAGAATATGGAAACATATAGATACACATTGTGATTAATATCAGATTTGTGTTGACAAGACTAGAATATGGAAACATAGATACACATTGTGATTAATATCAGATTTGTGTTGACAAGACTAGAATATGGAAACATAGATACACATTGTGATTAATATCAGATTTGTGTTGACAAGACTAGAATATGGAAACACAGATACACATTGTGATTAATATCAGATTTGTGTTGACAAGACTAGAATATGGAAACACAGATACACATTGTGATTAATATCAGATTTGTGTTGACAAGACTAGAATATGGAAACATAGATACACATTGTCGCAGACAATTCTTGGATGACTTGATGTCTTATGTGCAAATGTAGGTTACAATGTTTCCATGGTGATTGGTTTTGTAGACTAGAACAGTCCAATTGGATGTCAGATCTTGTACATGTACAAGTGAAGGGTTGGCATGTTCCCATAGTGCTTACCATGTTTCCATGGCAATGGGTTTTGTGTAGTCACAAAAGGCTAGTGTTTCAGCTAGTAGCCATTTTGAAAACATTATTGTTGCATAAAATTTACTGAACGTGAACGGGAAATGACACGATGTCATACTCATTCTTGCTAAATTACACAAATTATTATGTTGGGTGAGTTCAAATTTATTGTTGAGTGGAATCACAGAAATTAACGTAACCCAGCAACTGATATTAGAAAGTGATAAATATAGAAAGAAACATTTTGAAATATGAAATATTTATTGAATTAAAATATGTTGGATAAGTGATAAAACAAAAATTTACCGAAAGGTAAAGTGTGTGATATTTTTGAATGGCATAACATTTATCTGCCAGTGAATATTTGTAAGGTTAATCTTTCAGCTATATTTTGACGTCCTTTTATTAGCACAACTCAACTAATAAGGTTTAGTTTAGCATAGGCATGGTATGGTGTCTGTCCATCTGTGAGTTTAGTATAGGCATGGTATGGTGTCTGTCCATCTGTGTGTATGTGTGTGCATGCATGTGTGCGTGTATGTATGCAGTGTTTCCGCTGCCCACTTGCCAAATCGCAAAATGCGAATAAAATCTGTATTTGGCGAGAATATTTTTGATACAATTAGCCAAACTTAAGACGCCAATTTAGAATAGGGCACCAGAAAATATGTGCGTAATACTTGTGGTTTCTTTGTCACAACATGGAATATCCGTAATTTAAACTACATTGTATTACATTTAGAAGGAAGTGTACACATTGTGCGTTCCTCAAAAGTTAAACAAATCATAAAATTGTTACATCAGTAATGCAAATAAACATCCCATCCAACAAACTTGTAAGTTCCTTTGTGTAAAACTTTCAGCATCTGATCATGCAATCCATCCTTATAAAATATTTGATCGAGTAGTTCGTCACATGCTAAGGGGCGATGGATGATGGGTTGATTTTACCGGGCCCTTCCACTATGCAGGCCGAAAAAACTAAACAATACGGTGAATTCCGCAATGTACAAACTGAGTTCCATGACATGAAGTACGAACAACAGCGTGAACTTTCAATTTGACAGAGATACAGTTGTAAAAGCGTTTGATACAAATTATCAGTTAGTGTGACAATAGACTATGTCTGAAGTGTTCTAATTATCAGTTAGTGTGACAATGGACTATGTCTGAAGTGTTCTAATTATCAGTTAGTGTGACAATAGACTATGTCTGAAGTGTTCTAATTATCAGTTAGTGTGACAATGGACTATGTCTGAAGTGTTCTAATTATCAGTTAGTGTGACCATAGACTATGTCTGAAGTGTTCTAATTATCAGTTAGTGTGACCATAGACTATGTCTGAAGTGTTCTAATTATCAGTTAGTGTGACCATAGACTATGTCTGAAGTGTTCTAATTATCAGTTAGTGTGACCATAGACTATGTCTGAAGTGTTCTAATTATCAGTTAGTGTGAGCATAGACTATGTCTGAAGTGTTCTAATTATCAGTTAGTGTGACCATAGACTATGTCTGAAGTGTTCTAATTATCAGTTAGTGTGACCATAGACCATGTCTGAAGTGTTCTAATTATCAGTTAGTGTGACAATGGACTATGTCTGAAGTGTTCTAATTATCAGTTAGTGTGACAATAGACTATGTCTGAAGTGTTCTAATTATCAGTTAGTGTGACAATGGACTATGTCTGAAGTGTTCTAATTATCAGTTAGTGTGACAATAGACTATGTCTGAAGTGTTCTAATTATCAGTTAGTGTGACAATGGACTATGTCTGAAGTGTTCTAATTATCAGTTAGTGTGACCATAGACTATGTCTGAAGTGTTCTAATTATCAGTTAGTGTGACCATAGACTATGTCTGAAGTGTTCTAATTATCAGTTAGTGTGACCATAGACTATGTCTGAAGTGTTCTAATTATCAGTTAGTGTGACCATAGACTATGTCTGAAGTGTTCTAATTATCAGTTAGTGTGAGCATAGACTATGTCTGAAGTGTTCTAATTATCAGTTAGTGTGACCATAGACTATGTCTGAAGTGTTCTAATTATCAGTTAGTGTGACCATAGACCATGTCTGAAGTGTTCTAATTATCAGTTAGTGTGACAATGGACTATGTCTGAAGTGTTCTAATTATCAGTTAGTGTGACAATAGACTATGTCTGAAGTGTTCTAATTATCAGTTAGTGTGACAATAGACTATGTCTGAAGTGTTCTAATTATCAGTTAGTGTGACAATGGACTATGTCTGAAGTGTTCTAATTATCAGTTAGTGTGACAATAGACTATGTCTGAAGTGTTCTAATTATCAGTTAGTGTGACCATAGACTATGTCTGAAGTGTTCTAATTATCAGTTAGTGTGACCATAGACTATGTCTGAAGTGTTCTAATTATCAGTTAGTGTGACCATAGACCATGTCTGAAGTGTTCTAATTATCAGTTAGTGTGACCATAGACTATGTCTGAAGTGTTCTAATTATCAGTTAGTGTGACCATAGACTATGTCTGAAGTGTTCTAATTATCAGTTAGTGTGACCATAGACCATGTCTGAAGTGTTCTAATTATCAGTTAGTGTGACCATAGACTATGTCTGAAGTGTTCTAATTATCAGTTAGTGTGAGCATAGACTATGTCTGAAGTGTTCTAATTATCAGTTAGTGTGACAATGGACTATGTCTGAAGTGTTCTAATTATCAGTTAGTGTGACCATAGACTATGTCTAAAGTGTTCTAATTATCAGTTAGTGTGACCATAGACTATGTCTGAAGTGTTCTAATTATCAGTTAGTGTGACAATGGACTATGTCTGAAGTGTTCTAATTATCAGTTAGTGTGACCATAGACTATGTCTGAAGTGTTCTAATTATCAGTTAGTGTGACCATAGACCATGTCTGAAGTGTTCTAATTATCAGTTAGTGTGACCATAGACTATGTCTGAAGTGTTCTAATTATCAGTTAGTGTGACCATAGACTATGTCTGAAGTGTTCTAATTATCAGTTAGTGTGACAATGGACTATGTCTGAAGTGTTCTAATTATCAGTTAGTGTGACCATAGACTGTGTCTGAAGTGTTCTAATTATCAGTTAGTGTGACCATAGACTATGTCTGAAGTGTTCTAATTATCAGTTAGTGTGACCATAGACTATGTCTGAAGTGTTCTAATTATCAGTTAGTGTGGCCATAGACTATGTCTGAAGTGTTCTAATTATCAGTTAGTGTGACAATAGACTATGTCTGAAGTGTTCTAATTATCAGTTAGTGTGACAATAGACTATGTCTCAAGTGTTCTAAGTATCAGTTAGTGTGACCATAGACTATGTCTGAAGTGTTCTAATTATCAGTTAGTGTGACAATGGACTATGTCTGAAGTGTTCTAATTATCAGTTAGTGTGACCATAGACTCTGTCTGAAGTGTTCTAATTATCAGTTAGTGTGACCAGCGACTATGTCTGAAGTGTTCTAATTATCAGTTAGTGTGACCATAGACTATGTCTGAAGTGTTCTAATTATCAGTTAGTGTGACAATGGACTATGTCTGAAGTGTTCTAATTATCAGTTAGTGTGACAATGGACTATGTCTGAAGTGTTCTAATTATCAGTTAGTGTGACCATAGACTATGTCTGAAGTGTTCTAATTATCAGTTAGTGTGACCAGAGACTATGTCTGAAGTGTTCTAATTACCTACTGATTCAAATGCCAAAACATAAAGCTGAAAATAACTAATGAATCAGATAGATTACTTAATAAACTATCTAAAAAAACAAAGTAACAGAGTAATGAATTGGATACAGACACACACATGCACACACACACACACACACACACACACACACACACACACACACACACACACACACACACACATATATACCAGTACATACATACATACATACATACATACATACACTCATACACATTCACTGCACTGACCTGTTTCACTCTTTTTTGCTAATTTGTTGGTGTATTGAAAAATACTCTAAAAGTATCGCTACACAATGTCTATTACTATTAGTTACTGTAGATGTATACATGGTTACACAATCTGTCTATTAGTTACTGTAGATGTATACATAGTTACACAAAGTTCAAACTTGGTACAGGGACAACATACAATGGCATACATATGCCAGGGCTCGAAATTCCCGCCGGCCCAGCGGCCCAGGGCAGGTGAAAAGTGGTGCTGGGCCGGTAAAATTTATGCACACCTGCCCAGTTGGGCCGGCGCTTTTTTTTGAATACTTTATTATAAACTGCTTATTCTAATTTGGTCAATAATTGTTATCGCGATCGTTTGGGGGTTTTATTTTTTGTCGATTTGTCTCTTGTAACTTAGCTTGCCCTTGTTTCGATCAAACCTAAGTTTCTTCATTTCCGCATTGCCTAATGCCAGAATGCAATGACCTTTCAACCTCTCCATATATGGACATTCGCGTCATAAGCACGAATTGGTTTGATTTGCATATCAATAGCAACCATGTGTTTCACTCATGTGACCAGCCATGTCATGTGTTCATGAAGTAGTATTTACCTCAGCGGGCCTTGACCTCGAAGTGACGTTACGTATACTATTAAATGAAAGCTGTTGAATAAACATGAGCTTATTAAAGTTTGGATTTACGAAGTCTTCAAACAATGATACAAATGAAAAGAAGAAGAAGTAAGAAAGAAAAGAAAGTGAGGGTGGTGACGGCGAGAAAGCTGGGAAGTTGCGTATGGAGAGTGATAATTTAGTGGCAATACCAAGTACATCGAAAGAGACTGAAAAGTCACACAAAGATGATGACGGAGATAGCAAATCGACAACGTTTTGGAAGCAGGATGAAAGGAAAAGAAAGCGAAAATTCCGTGAAGAATGGGAGAAAGAATATAAATGGTTGAGAAGAGAACGATTGGCGCAGTTCACTGATGAGTATATCGACTCATTAGATGCGTTACTACGTATTGTATTGGATGGGCCAGAGAGTGAGGCTATGACTTATGTTGCGATCAGGGCATTAGACAGGTGGCTCAATAGTGGTACTTACCGTAGAAGACTTGAACTAAAGGACTAGTAACAAAATTAGTGAAAGGTGAATTGGGCAGGTAAAATTTTGGTTGGGCAGGTAAAATTTTCAACCACCTGCCCAATGGGCTTGTGGGAAAAAAAACTAATTTCGAGGCCTGGCATAAAGTCAATTTGTTTCATGGTACAATCCAATATGGCCGCCTAGCAGCCATTTTGTTTGTGAATTTTCCATGTCCAAAGCCATAACTCGGACATGCTTGAACAGATCTCATTCAAAGTTGGTATTAGGACAGTGTTCTATGACATACATGTGCATATCCATTTTCATCGTGATACGATCCAATATGGCTGCCTGGCAGCCATTTTGTTTGCGATTTTTCTATGTCCAAAGCCATAACTCAGACATGCTTGAACAGATCTCATTCAAAGTTGGTATTAAGACAGTGTTCTATGACATACATGTGCATATCCATTTGTTGTCATGATACGAGCCAATATGGCCGCCTAGCAGCCATTTTGTTTGTGAATTTTCCATGTTCAAAGCCATAACTCGGACATGCTTGAACAGATCTCATTCAAAGTTTGTATTAGGACAGTGTTCAATGACATACATGTGCATATTCATTTTCGTTGTGATACGATCCCCCATACCCGACCCATACTTTATTGTTGTAGGCATGTTCCATGTCGAACAAGCAGACACAACATATCTAAGTTTGTTTGATTTAGGTTCACAATTGTTGTTGCGTGATCAGAGTAGTGATAATTCCTTAAAACCCAATCATAGCGGGGACTATGTCATTCTCAATGACTTGTCTATACATAGACCATCTCTAGTCTATACATAGACCATCCCTAGTATATACATTAGCCATCTCTAGTCTATACATAGACCATCTCTAGTCTATACATAGACCATCTCTAGTATATACATAGACCATCTCTAGTCTATACATAGACCATCTCTAGTATATACATAGGCCATCTCTAGTCTATACATAGACCATCCCTTGTCATTATAGACAAGCGAATAACTCAAATTAAAAGCCATTAATAATACAAAATGATTTGCAGGCTGACATGCATGAAAAACTTGCTGCAAGCACTGGAAAGACTGGGATAAAGATCTGGAAAGACACGGATGTCATAGAAGGATGTATGTCCAGGAAATCACATATCATAGAATTTGATTTGAATGGAATTTGTGAATATTTATAAGTAATATTGTGTAGAATTTGCAGCTGGGTTCACTAGGTGTAGAGATTTATAAAATGGTAAAACATGACTCATATCAGAGATAAGAGTTTTCAAATAGTAAGGAATTCTAGATATATTACTCAGCAAACTAAGACAATGTACAGGATTAAAAGTAATATTATCTTTTTTCTGATCTTTTTTGTGAAGGGTGACTTTATCAATAGTCTTTACATACATGCATATGTTGACATCCATGACTTTGCTAATTATTTTTTTGTGTATTTGAACATGAACCCAACTTTTGATAAGATTTCATGTATATTGATGGTTGCTATTATTTTCTTTGAAGTAAAACAAAAAAAATGCACAAAATTATGTTTTTGGCGGGAATTTTCTTTCTTCAAATTTCTGGGTGTATTCGAAAATAAAACAAATATTGATACTGTTTCATTGATATATATTTGCTATTGTTTCCGTTAAAAACAATCATATTAATTCAAAAACAAAACATGTTGTGAAATCATAGAAACTCACTGTGATTTATTAAATATTTACATGTATATCAAATTTGATATTGTATTTTTAATTAGCAGTACTGAACCGAACTAATGAAGTTGAGTAGTGCTATAGGCATGGTGCAGTATCTGGATCTCTCTACCTGTTTGGCTGTATGTGTGTGTGTGTGTGTGTGTGTGTGTGTGTGTGTGTGTGTGTGTGTGTGTGTGTGTGTGTGTGTGTGTGTGTGTGTGTGTGTGTGTGTACAACTTAAACTAAAGAATTTCTAGAACAATTACCTTGGTATTTGGTGCAGACATCACATGTGATGTCCAGTTGGGACATGGTTCAAGGCAAAATGATTGTATCGCAGGTGTGTGATTTAGGTAAACAAATGTGATTTTTGTTAAAAAAACATAAATTTACTGGGCATATCAGTCCGAAATGTTGTGGGAATATTTTTAGGCATGTTTAGATTATGACATGATGATCCCATTATTGATATTCAGATTATGTCTAAAAATGTATTTTTGGTCAAAAATCTATCATTCCAAATCTACTGAGCACTAATGAGTACTGACAGGTTGTGTCATCAATGCAATCTTCCCTGTATATGTTTGTTGGTTTGTTTTTTTAATTTCTCCAGTGTGTGCATCTGCCAACGTAATGCTCATCCTGATTGGCTACTCAAAAGCATGCGATTCAAACAAGAATTTCTTTTACACAGGGAGGGCAGCAATCACCCACAACAAAACAAACAACACAAAATGATGGAAATGGAGGTAAATAAAGACATCTAGCTGCTTAATCAGATTGGAATAAATAATGAGATGTGGAGATGTGATATGAATTTCAATGCATGAATTAACATGAATTATAGTAAACCTAAATTATGAGAGCCAGGCATGTATCTTATCCAATATTGTTTACTAGAAAATAGTATGAAAATTCAATTGTCCAATTTTCTGAAATCATATGATTAAAAATCCTCAGAATTATCATATTTCCATGAGTACTATGATATTGAAGTCAGAATTTATTAAAAGATAATTTGCATATGAGTAAATACATCAGTCAAATTGTCATTGCCCATTTGAGGACTGAAGAATTCTAATAAGATATTACATGTGTTTTCTATTTGCCAGAGATTTCGTTAAAAGTGGAATTTCAAAAATGCATTTATGAAAATTATAAGTCACTAAAAAAACTGAATATTTATCAATTGACTGATAAATACTCTCTATAGATGTACATCCCTGAGTCCATCAAAACGTTACAAAAAAACACAAATTTTGTTCAAACAGTTTTAGCGGGAAAATGTCTTCATGAAATGACTGAGTTAGTTGTTGGCTCTTCAATGTATGTAGACTATCTTTGTTGTGGTTACATCAATAGGCCTTACATATCTCCCAAAGGATTTGTCACCTTCTCTTCACTTGGTTAACTGGCTGCTCAATGTTTATCAAATTTTCCCATGTATTTGAACTCAAATCATAATCACAGTTCATACATATTGATAAGTACTAGTATTTCTCTCTAGAATAAAATACAGCAAAATAAAAGTGTACAAAAATGTGCAAAATATGTTTTGCAGGAAAATCTTGTTGCTGCAAAATGGATATTGAATTTTGCATCCCTGTCATGCATGAGTCAGTCAGGCATCCATTCAACTCTTTCATTATTCAACATTTAAAATACAGTAGAAGCACTATCACTATTCTGATCATCACCGTGGAAACACATCAACAGTTCTTATATATATCCCAAAGGCTTTGGCACTTTCCTCTCACAGAATATGTGTGAAGTGTTAGTATCTACTACCTACATTGTATGTGTGAAGTGTTAGTATCTATTACCTACATTGTATGTGTACTGAAAACACAACCACTTAGTACACCCTGTGTTTTTGTCAAATTGTTTATGCATCACTCAATATAAATTATGTTTATTTTTGAAGAAAATTTATAATTTCAAGAAAATTATCTTGTGCTATTTTGGTTAAAATTAATTGCAATAAATGAATTGTTTTCATGGTTATGCCAAATTAAAGCTCCAAGTCAATAAACCTATTTATTTTAGTTGAATAGCAATTTATGACATGTCAGGCATATTTTGAATGAATAACCAGTACAATATCTAATAAAGTAGGTTAGCAAGTCTTATTTGCAGGAAAACTCTGCACATATTCACCTAAAGTTAATCCAGTCATAACAAATGCAACTTTCCGTGATAGAGAGTTAATCCAGTCATAACAAATGCAACTTTCCGTGATAGAGAGTTAATCCAGTGATAACAAATGCAACTTTCCATAATAGAGAGTTAATCCAGTGATAACAAATGCAACTTTCCGTGATAGAGAGTAAATCCAGTCATAACAAATGCAACTTTCCGTGATAGAGTGTTAATCCAGTCATAACAAATGCAACTTTCCATAATAGAGTTAATCCAGTCATTATAACAAATGCAACTTTCCGTGATAGAGAGTTAATCCAGTCATAACAAATGCAACTTTCCATAATAGAGAGTAAATCCAGTCATAACAAATGCAACTTTCCGTGATAGAGAGTTAATCCAGTCATAACAAATGCAACTTTCCATAATAGAGAGTAAATCCAGTCATAACAAATGCAACTTTCCGTGATAGAGAGTTAATCCAGTCATAACAAATGCAACTTTCCGTGATAGAGAGTAAATCCAGTGATAACAAATGCAACTTTCCGTGATAGAGAGTTAATCCAGTCATAACAAATGCAACTTTCCGTGATAGAGAGTTAATCCAGTCATAACAAATGCAACTTTCCGTGATAGAGAGTAAATCCAGTCATAACAAATGCAACTTTCCGTGATAGAGAGTAAATCCAGTCATAACAAATGCAACTTTCCGTGATAGAGAGTTAATCCAGTCATAACAAATGCAACTTTCCGTGATAGAGAGTTAATCCAGTCATAACAAATGCAACTTTCCGTGATAGAGAGTTAATCCAGTGATAACAAATGCAACTTTCCGTGATAGAGAGTTAATCCAGTCATAACAAATGCAACTTTCCGTGATAGAGAGTTAATGATATTGAATTCCTGGTACAAAATATACCTAGATATTTAACTGATGAAAAATATAAACATTGTACTTTTATGTAATTACAATATTTGGGACATAGGATTGTATTATACGTGATTTATTATTAGTCGTCCGGGACGGGGACTTATGGATTGGGTTCCGTCTGTTCGTGCATGAGTGCGTGCGTCCATCCATCCGTCCGTCCGTCCAGAGCCGTTTCTTGGAGTTGCCTGGACTGATTTTTTCAAACTTGGTACAGGGCAACATACAATGGCATATATATGCACGTCAATTTGTTTCATGATACGATCCAATATGGCCACCTAGCAGCCATTTTGTTTGCAAATTTTCCCTGTCTAAAGCCATAACTCAGACATGCTTTAACAGATCTCATTCAAAGTTGGCATTAGGACAGTGTTCTATGACATACATGTGCATATTCATTGTTGTCATGATATGATCCAATATGGCTGCCTAGCAGCCATTTTGTTTGTGAATTTTCATGTCCAAAGCCATAACTCAGACATGCTTGAACAGATCTCATTCAAAGTTGGTATTAGGACAGTGTTCTATGACATACATGTGCATATCCATTTTCATTGTGATACGATCCAATATGGCTGCCTGGTAGCCATTTTGTTTGCAAATTTTCATGTCCAAAGCCATAACTCAGACATGCTTGAACAGATCTCATTCAAAGTTGGTATTAGGACAGTGTTCTATGATATACATGTGCATATCCATTTTCGTTGTGATACGATCCAATATGGCTGCCTGGCAGCCATTTTGTTTGTGAATTTTCCATGTCCAAAGCCATAATCCAGACATGCTTAAACAGATCTCATTCAATGTTGGTATTAGCACAGTGTTCTATGACATAGATGTGCATATCCATTTTTGTCGTGATACGATCCAATATGGCTGCCTGGCAGCCATTTTGTTTGCGAATTTTCATGTCCAAAGCCATAACTCAGACATGCTTGAACAGATCTCATTTAAAGTTGGTATTAGGACAGTATTCTATGACATACATGTGCATATCCATTTTCGTTGTGATACGATCCAATATGGCTGCCTGGCTGCCATTTTGTTTGTGAATTTTCCATGTCCAAAGCCATTACTAAGACATGCTTAAACAGATCTCATTCAAAGTTGGTATTAGGACAGTGTTCTATGACATACATGTGCATATCCATTTTCGTTGTGATACGATCCAATATGGCTGCCTGGCAGCCATTTTGTTTGTGAATTTTCCATGTCCAAAGCCATTACTAAGACATGCTTAAACAGATCTCATTCAAAGTTGGTATTAGGACAGTGTTCTATGACATACATGTGCATATCCATTTTCGTCGTGATAAGATCCAATATGGCTGCCTGGCAGCCATTTTGTTTTATGAATTTTCCATGTCCAAAGCCATAACTCAGACTCCATTTTCATCATGATATGATCCCCCATACCCAACCAATCCTTTATTGTTGGAGGCATATTCCATGTCCAACAATCACACACAACATATCTAAGTCTGTTTGTTTTAGGTTCACAAATGTTGTTGCGTTATCAGAGTAGTGATAATTCCTTAAAACCCAATTATAGCGGGGACTATGTCATTCTCAATGACTTGTTTATCTTAGTAATAGCAATCAGCTGAAATCATAATTTGTTGGGTACTGATTTTACAGATTTGATTTGATTTGATTTGATTTAATGCACCATAGTAATATTGTGTACTGCTACACAGGTGATTGTATAGAGGACAAGTAAGTCTTTATATCTAACAAAACAGTTACAGCTAGTCTAGTTTTATCATCATTAGCCTTGTATTCTAGTAGAAAACACATATTATATGTTTTTATTTATTTATTTTTCATTTATGCACTAACTTAGAGATATCTCAGGATAATAATTTCCACAAAGCTGGTGTACTATTACTATCTTCATGTAGCTAGGGTGCCTTTCGATCCACAAAGCTGGGATACTATTACTATCTTCATGTAGCTGGGGTGCCTTTTGATCCACAAAGCTGGGATACTATTACTATCTTCATGTAGCTGGGGTGCCTTTTTCGATCCACAAAGCTGGGATACTATTACTATCTTCATGTAGCTGGGGTGCCTTTCGATCCACAAAGCTGGGATACTATTACTATCTTCATGTAGCTGGGGTGCCTTTCGATCCACAAAGCTGGGATACTATTACTATCTTCATGTAGCTAGGGTGCCTTTCGATCCACAAAGCTGGTGTACTATTACTATCTTCATGTAGCTAGGGTGCCTTTCGATCCATAAAGCTGGGATACTATTACTATCTTCATGGAGCTAGGGTGCCTTTTGATCCACAAATCTAGGATACTATTACTATCTTCATGTAGCTGGGGTGCCTTTCGATCCACAAAGCTGGGATACTATTACTATCTTCATGTAGCTGGGGTGCCTTTTGATCCACAAAGCTGGGATACTATTACTATCTTCATGTAGCTAGGGTGCCTTTTGATCCACAAAGCTGGTGTACTATTACTATCTTCATGTAGCTAGGGTGCCTTTCGATCCACAAAGCTGGTGTACTATTACTATCTTCATGTAGCTAGGGTGCCTTTCGATCCATAAAGCTGGGATACTATTACTATCTTCATGTAGCTAGGGTGCCTTTTGATCCACAAATCTAGGATACTATTACTATCTTCATGTAGCTAGGGTGCCCTTTGATCCACAAAGCTGGAATACTATTACTATCTTCATGTAGCTAGGGTGCCTTTTGATCCACAAAGCTGGGATACTATTACTATCTTCATGTAGCTAGGGTGCCTTTTGATCCACAAATCTTGGATACTATTACTATCTTCATGTAGCTAGGGTGCCTTTCGATCCATAAAGCTGGGATACTATTACTATCTTCATGGAGCTAGGGTGCCTTTCGATCTACAAATCTAGGATACTATTACTGTCTTCATGTAGCTAGGGTGCCTTTCGATCCACAAAGCTGGGATACTATTACTATCTTCATGTAGCTAGGGTGCCTTTTGATCCACAAAGCTGGGATACTATTACTATCTTCATGGAGCTAGGGTGCCTTTCGATCTACAAATCTAGGATACTATTACTATCTTCATGTAGCTAGGGTGCCTTTCGATCCACAAAGCTAGGATACTATTGCTATCTTCATGTAGCTAGGGTGCCTTTTGATCCACAAAGATAGGATACTATTACTATCTTCATGTAGCTAGGGAGAAACTCGCCTGTTTGCATTGTCATTTCACATCACTTGTCACCTTCGAATCCGGGGCGGATCACCCACTTTCTACCGAAAATCTTGAGTAGACCTTGTCTATTTCTAACTATAGCCATTTAAAAGTACATAAGAATCCATCTATTTTTGCAAAATTTTGTAAATTTTGGGCGAAAAACCGGACCGAAATTTACGACCTCGGCGGGGTCAAGTATTCTTCACGAAAAATCACAGTATTCCTATCAATAATTCCAAAATCGATTCTACTAGCACGGAGGGAGGAATATCAGTCGAAGTGTTCGCTTTCATAGTATCCAATATGATGAATTATTGTGAAAGTTACGGCGAGTTGATGCCCCAAACTACGTGTACGGCTGGTGACCACTGAGCCAGCCACCATTGTAAACGTACGTTCACAAGCGCACACAATGGAGGCTCACTGCGTAATGAGCTTTCGCAGTTATTTTTACCCATCATGCTCTGCACCCCTTCCATCCTCCTCTGACTATTACTATCTTCATGTACATGTAGCTAGGGTGCCTTTCGATCTACAAATCTAGGATACTATTACTATCTTCATGTAGCTAGGGTGCCTTTTGATCCACAAAGCTTGGATACTATTACTATCTTCATGTAGCTAGGGTGCCTTTCGATCTACAAATCTAGGATACTATTACTATCTTCATGTAGCTAGGGTGCCTTTCGATCCACAAGTAGGATTCCTGGTAAAAGATTCTTATGGTCACTGAACTGTGATGTTGTCATGGTTACAATAACGATGCACACATCTTATCTTGAAAGCCAAATACATTGACTATCATATTTAGCTTGATGAAATGCATGGTGGTATGTTGCCATGACAATAACACATCAATATCAGTAAGAGAGTCTTGTAATCTCTGTAAGTTTTGAAACCATTTAATAATTTATGATATGTACAATTCCCTAAAGGTGTAACAACTCTTATCTCTCTTTGCTGTGTGTACAGAAAGTAATAAATATATTCTAATTTGAAATATTGATGAGTATATAAAGCTTTGATAACATTCATTGTATGAATTCGGTGTTACTCAGGGCAATTTTGTTTGATTCTTCAAATATTGCCATGGTTACAGTGGCCATTTTGTTCCCTGGTGGCCATCTTGTTCCCTGGGACATATGAAAGGTAATGACAGCAACTTAATGACAATAATCTAAACATGATAACACATTTCTCGCCTTATCTTGAAGAAATACTTCACCTCTCGGACAAAGTTGAAACATACTAATGCTGGATTCTACGTAACCTGTCCAGTAAAAAGAAATTTGGAATACCGTATACTCTCAGTTTTTAGATGTGATTGAAGTATGTGGAGACAGTTTCTGTATGAATGACAAACTGACATATTTTGTACAAATTTTAGTGGACAAACTGACTTATTAGTAATATTACCTCCCGTAAGGGTACGGGAGATATTAAAAGGGGGATGTCCTTATGTGTGTGTGTGTGTGTGTGTGTGTGTGTGTGTGTGTGTGTGTGTGTGTGTGTGTGTGTGTGTGTGTGTGTGTGTGTGTGTGTCTGTGTGTGTGTGTCTGTGTGTGTGTGTGTCTGTGTGTCTGTGTGTCTGTGTGTCTGTCTGTCTGTCTATGTCATCAATTCTTAAAAACGGCTGGTTCAATTATAATGAAATTTGGTACAGATAATGTTTGGAGTAATGGTTAGACCTGATTAGTTTTTGAGCGAGATCTGTTCATTTTAATTATGTAAATTTGCATATCAATGAAATCAACTAATTAAGCAATATCTTAAGACTGCCTACTTCAATTTCAATATAATCTAGTGTATTTGTTAAACATAACAACATACTTTTGTCCTATAAAATATGTTGATGGTACCTTACAGTGTTAATGAATAATTTGCATAATTAATTATTTTCGGTAATTAGGCCATATCTTAAGAATACATACTGCAATTTCCATGTAATTCAGTACATACCAGAGGTCGTGTTAACATGTTATTCGTGTGTATTTGATGCCATATTTGACACTTGGAACGTCATAAACAGGGGACAAATGGGGCTTACTGTTGGCAATGGTATGGTTGTCATCTTTGCTTCGAAGTTGTAGAATAAGGCATCATGGATTTAGTCAGTTCTGAATGTAACTACTGGTACTTTCAAGTTGTAAATCTCTATGTGTAGTGTGACCTGTGAAATTTGAATATGACCCATCGTATGCAAAACGTTTCAACAGTTTCAAGTGCCCCATGACCATTTGCTGATGCTGACGTGGAGAGCACGTCTTGGGTAGTTTAGAAATGACGTGATATTATCATTACTTATCCACGTGATTGGTTACTTATTAACAGACGTGGTTAGAATTTAGAAAGGCTATCCATCGATAGCATGACCATTACGGTCGTGGAACTAATAGTTTGTGGATTGCGGTTAGATTGTGTCATAGTGTAGTTTTATGTACTCTGTATGGTCCGACTCAAAAAACCGCCCTAGCATACATTCATCCAGAGTTCGTTCTCGGAGCACATATTTTTAGAGAGTGATTACCATAGAAAATCAAGTCTAGAAAGATGAAATTAAACCACTGTATAGAGTATTGTTGCATATAAATGTTTTCTTTTTAGAAGTGCAAACTATGTACTTGTATACGGTGTGTGGGAGAATGACACTGATGTGTTCATGTACATGTATTTACATTTATAACGTATTTACATGTAGAGTGCATGCAAATTTGGAAAAGACCGTAATGGGATGTTGACACTAATTTTGGCAGGAATACATTAACCATAACAAAGTGGATATGTCCTATAAAATTTGTTGATATAGCTTACAGTTTTAATGAAAAATTTGCATGATTTTAGGTAATGAACGATACTCAGTAATTAAGCAGTATCATGCACCCTTAAAATTCCATATAATTTGGCAAATACATACACCTAAGAAAGCACACTTGTCCAAAAAAGGCCTGTTACCTCAGTTGTTTTAGTTTAATTTGTATAATTAATGATTCCCATATGGGAGGCATTCAGTTTAAATCTGGTTTTAGTGAATAAACTGAGTTATTTTGTACTTAGTTTTGTGAATAAACTGACTTATTTTGTACTTAGTTTAGTGAATAAACTGAGTTATTTTGTACTTAGTTTAGTGAACAAACTGAGTTATTTTATACTTAGTTTAGTGAATAAACTGAGTTATTTTGTACTTAGTTTAGTGAATAAACTGAGTTATTTTATACTTAGTTTAGTGAATAAACTGACTTATTTTATACTTAGTTTTGTGAATAAACTGAGTTATTTTGTACTTAGTTTAGTGAATAAACTGAGTTATTTTATACTTAGTTTAGTGAATAAACTGACTTATTTTATACTTAGTTTAGTGAATAAACTGAGTTATTTTGTACTTAGTTTAGTGAATAAACTGAGTTATTTTGTACTTAGTTTAGTGAACAAACTGAGTTATTTTATACTTAGTTTAGTGAATAAACTGAGTTATTTTGTACTTAGTTTAGTGAACAAACTGAGTTATTTTATACTTAGTTTAGTGAATAAACTGAGTTATTTTGTACTTAGTTTAGTGAATAAACTGAGTTATTTTGTACTTAGTTTAGTGAATAAACTGAGTTATTTTGTACTTAGTTTAGTGAATAAACTGACTTATTTTGTACTTAGTTTAGTGAACAAACTGACTTATTTTGTACTTAGTTTAGTGAATAAACTGACTTATTTTGTACTTAGTTTAGTGAATAAACTGAGTTATTTTATACTTAGTTTAGTGAATAAACTGACTTATTTTGTACTTAGTTTAGTGAATAAACTGACTTATTTTGTACTTAGTTTAGTGAATAAACTGAGTTATTTTATACTTAGTTTAGTGAATAAACTGACTTATTTTGTACTTAGTTTAGTGAATAAACTGACTTATTTTATACTTAGTTTAGTGAATAAACTGACTTATTTTATACTTAGTTTAGTGAATAAACTGAGTTATTTTGTACTTAGTTTAGTGAATAAACTGAGTTATTTTATACTTAGTTTAGTGAATAAACTGACTTATTTTGTACTTAGTTTAGTTAATAAACTGACTTATTTTATACTTAGTTTAGTGAATAAACTGAGTTATTTTATACTTAGTTTAGTGAACAAACTGAGTTATTTTGTACTTAGTTTAGTGAATAAACTGAGTTATTTTATACTTAGTTTAGTGAACAAACTGAGTTATTTTGTACTTAGTTTAGTGAATAAACCGACTTATTTTGTACTTAGTTTAGTGAATAAACTGAGTTATTTTATACTTAGTTTAGTGAATAAACCGACTTATTTTGTACTTAGTTTAGTGAATAAACTGAGTTATTTTGTACTTAGTTTAGTGAATAAACTGACTTATTTTATACTTAGTTTAGTGAATAAACAGACTTATTTTATACTTAGTTTAGTGAATAAACTGACTTATTTTGTACTTAGTTTAGTGAATAAACTGAGTTATTTTGTACTTAGTTTAGTGAACAAACAGACTTATTTTGTACTTAGTTTAGTGAATAAACAGACTTATTTTGTACTTAGTTTAGTGAATAAACTGAGTTATTTTGTACTTAGTTTAGTGAATAAACTGACTTATTTTGTACTTAGTTTAGTGAACAAACTGAGTTATTTTGTACTTAGTTTAGTGAATAAACTGACTTATTTTGTACTTAGTTTAGTGAATAAACTGAGTTATTTTGTACTTAGTTTAGTGAACAAACTGAGTTATTTTGTACTTAGTTTAGTGAATAAACAGACTTATTTTATACTTAGTTTAGTGAATAAACTGAGTTATTTTGTACTTAGTTTAGTGAATAAACTGACTTATTTTGTACTTAGTTTAGTGAATAAACTGACTTACTTTGTACTTAGTTTAGTGAATAAACTGAGTTATTTTGTACTTAGTTTAGTGAATAAACTGACTTATTTTGTACTTAGTTTAGTGAACAAACTGAGTTATTTTGTACTTAGTTTAGTGAACAAACTGACTTATTTTGTACTTAGTTTTGTGAACAAACTGACTTACTTTGTACTTAGTTTAGTGAACAAACTGACTTACTTTGTACTTAGTTTAGTGAATAAACTGACTTATTTTGTACTTAGTTTAGTGAATAAACTGACTTATTTTGTACTTAGTTTAGTGAACAAACTGAGTTATTTTGTACTTAGTTTAGTGAATAAACTGAGTTATTTTGTACTTAGTTTAGTGAACAAACTGAGTTATTTTGTACTTAGTTTAGTGAACAAACTGACTTATTTTGTACTTAGTTTAGTGAATAAACTGAGTTATTTTGTACTTAATTTAGTGAATAAACTGAGTTATTTTGTACTTAGTTTAGTGAATAAACTGAGTTATTTTGTACTTAGTTTAGTGAATAAACTGAGTTATTTTATACTTAGTTTAGTGAATAAACAGACTTATTTTGTACTTAGTTTAGTGAATAAACTGAGTTATTTTATACTTAGTTTAGTGAATAAACAGACTTATTTTGTACTTAGTTTAGTGAATAAACTGAGTTATTTTATACTTAGTTTAGTGAATAAACTGAGTTATTTTGTACTTAGTTTAGTGAATAAACAGACTTATTTTGTACTTAGTTTAGTGAATAAACTGACTTATTTTGTACTTAGTTTAGTGAATAAACTGAGTTATTTTGTACTTAGTTTAGTGAATAAACTGACTTATTTTGTACTTAGTTTAGTGAATAAACAGACTTATTTTATACTTAGTTTAGTGAATAAACTGAGTTATTTTGTACTTAGTTTAGTGAATAAACAGACTTATTTTGTACTTAGTTTAGTGAATAAACTGAGTTATTTTGTACTTAATTTAGTGAATAAACTGACTTATTTTGTACTTAGTTTAGTGAATAAACAGACTTATTTTATACTTAGTTTAGTGAATAAACTGAGTTATTTTGTACTTAGTTTAGTGAATAAACTGACTTATTTTATACTTAGTTTAGTGAATAAACTGAGTTATTTTGTACTTAGTTTAGTGAATAAACTGAGTTATTTTGTACTTAGTTTAGTGAATAAACTGAGTTATTTTGTACTTAGTTTAGTGAATAAACTGACTTACTTTGTACTTAGTTTAGTGAATAAACTGAGTTATTTTGTACTTAGTTTAGTGAATAAACTGACTTATTTTGTACTTAGTTTAGTGAATAAACTGATTTATTTTGTACTTAATTTAGTGAATAAACTGACTTATTTTGTACTTAGTTTAGTGAACAAACTGACTTATTTTATACTTAGTTTAGTGAATAAACTGAGTTATTTTGTACTTAGTTTAGTGAATAAACTGACTTATTTTGTACTTAGTTTAGTGAACAAACTGACTTATTTTGTACTTAGTTTAGTGAATAAACTGAGTTATTTTATACTTAGTTTAGTGAATAAACTGACTTATTTTGTACTTAGTTTAGTGAATAAACTGACTTATTTTGTACTTAGTTTAGTGAATAAACTGAGTTATTTTATACTTAGTTTAGTGAATAAACTGACTTATTTTGTACTTAGTTTAGTGAATAAACTGAGTTATTTTGTACTTAGTTTAGTGAATAAACTGAGTTATTTTGTACTTAGTTTAGTGAACAAACTGAGTTATTTTGTACTTAGTTTAGTGAATAAACAGACTTATTTTATACTTAGTTTAGTGAATAAACTGACTTATTTTGTACTTAGTTTAGTGAATAAACTGAGTTATTTTGTACTTAGTTTAGTGAATAAACTGAGTTATTTTGTACTTAGTTTAGTGAATAAACTGACTTATTTTATACTTAGTTTAGTGAACAAACTGAGTTATTTTGTACTTAGTTTAGTGAACAAACTGAGTTATTTTGTACTTAGTTTAGTGAATAAACTGAGTTATTTTATACTTAGTTTAGTGAATAAACTGACTTATTTTGTACTTAGTTTAGTGAACAAACTGACTTATTTTGTACTTAGTTTAGTGAATAAACTGACTTATTTTGTACTTAGTTTAGTGAATAAACTGACTTATTTTGTACTTAGTTTAGTGAATAAACTGACTTATTTTATACTTAGTTTAGTGAATAAACTGAGTTATTTTGTACTTAGTTTAGTGAATAAACTGACTTATTTTATACTTAGTTTAGTGAATAAACTGAGTTATTTTGTACTTAGTTTAGTGAACAAACTGACTTATTTTGTACTTAGTTTAGTGAATAAACTGACATATTTTGTACTTAGTTTAGTGAATAAACTGAGTTATTTTATACTTAGTTTAGTGAATAAACTGACTTATTTTGTACTTAGTTTAGTGAATAAACTGACTTATTTTGTACTTAGTTTAGTGAATAAACTGACTTATTTTGTACTTAGTTTAGTGAATAAACTGACTTATTTTATACTTAGTTTAGTGAATAAACTGACTTATTTTGTACTTAGTTTAGTGAATAAACTGACTTATTTTGTACTTAGTTTAGTGAATAAACTGACATATTTTGTACTTAGTTTAGTGAATAAACTGAGTTATTTTATACTTAGTTTAGTGAATAAACTGACATATTTTGTACTTAGTTTAGTGAATAAACTGACTTATTTTGTACTTAGTTTAGTGAATAAACTGACTTATTTTATACTTAGTTTAGTGAACAAACTGAGTTATTTTGTACTTAGTTTAGTGAATAAACTGAGTTATTTTGTACTTAGTTTAGTGAATAAACTGACTTATTTTGTACTTAGTTTAGTGAATAAACAGACTTATTTTATACTTAGTTTAGTGAATAAACTGAGTTATTTTATACTTAGTTTAGTGAATAAACTGACTTATTTTGTACTTAGTTTAGTGAATAAACTGACTTATTTTGTACTTAGTTTAGTGAATAAACTGACTTATTTTGTACTTAGTTTAGTGAATAAACTGACATATTTTGTACTTAGTTTAGTGAATAAACTGACTTATTTTGTACTTAGTTTAGTGAATAAACTGACATATTTTGTACTTAGTTTAGTGAATAAACTGACTTATTTTGTACTTAGTTTAGTGAATAAACTGACATATTTTGTACTTAGTTTAGTGAATAAACTGACTTATTTTATACTTAGTTTAGTGAACAAACTGACTTACTTTGTACTTAGTTTAGTGAACAAACTGACTTATTTTATACTTAGTTTAGTGAATAAACTGACTTATTTTATACTTAGTTTAGTGAACAAACTGACTTACTTTGTACTTAGTTTAGTGAACAAACTGACTTACTTTGTACTTAGTTTAGTGAATAAACTGACTTATTTTATACTTAGTTTAGTGAATAAACTGACTTATTTTGTACTTAGTTTAGTGAACAAACTGACTTACTTTGTACTTAGTTTAGTGAATAAACTGAGTTATTTTGTACTTAGTTTAGTGAATAAACTGACTTATTTTATACTTAGTTTAGTGAATAAACTGAGTTATTTTGTACTTAGTTTAGTGAATAAACTGACTTATTTTATACTTAGTTTAGTGAATAAACTGAGTTATTTTGTACTTAGTTTAGTGAATAAACTGACTTATTTTATACTTAGTTTAGTGAATAAACTGACTTATTTTATACTTAGTTTAGTGAATAAACTGAGTTATTTTGTACTTAGTTTAGTGAACAAACTGAGTTATTTTGTACTTAGTTTAGTGAATAAACTGACTTATTTTGTACTTAGTTTAGTGAATAAACTGACTTATTTTGTACTTAGTTTAGTGAATAAACTGAGTTATTTTGTACTTAGTTTAGTGAACAATCTGAGTTATTTTGTACTTAGTTTAGTGAATAAACTGACTTATTTTGTACTTAGTTTAGTGAATAAACTGACTTATTTTGTACTTAGTTTAGTGAACAAACTGAGTTATTTTGTACTTAGTTTAGTGAATAAACTGACTTATTTTGTACTTAGTTTAGTGAATAAACTGACTTATTTTGTACTTAGTTTAGTGAACAAACTGACTTATTTTATACTTAGTTTAGTGAATAAACTGACTTATTTTATACTTAGTTTAGTGAATAAACTGACTTATTTTGTACTTAGTTTAGTGAATAAACTGACTTATTTTGTACTTAGTTTAGTGAATAAACTGACTTATTTTATACTTAGTTTAGTGAATAAACTGACTTATTTTATACTTAGTTTAGTGAATAAACTGAGTTATTTTGTACTTAATTTAGTGAATAAACTAACTTATTTTATACTTAGTTTAGTGAATAAACTGACTTATTTTGTACTTAGTTTAGTGAACAATCTGAGTTATTTTGTACTTAGTTTAGTGAATAAACTAACTTATTTTGTACTTAGTTTAGTGAATAAACTGACTTATTTTGTACTTAGTTTAGTAAATAAACTGACTTATTTTGTACTTAGTTTAGTGAATAAACTGACTTATTTTGTACTTAGTTTAGTGAACAAACTGAGTTATTTTGTACTTAATTTAGTGAATAAACTAACTTATTTTGTACTTAGTTTAGTGAATAAACTGAGTTATTTTGTACTTAGTTTAGTGAATAAACTGAGTTATTTTGTACTTAGTTTAGTGAATAAATTGACTTATTTTGTACTTAGTTTAGTGAATAAACTGAGTTATTTTGTACTTAGTTTAGTGAATAAACTAACTTATTTTGTACTTAGTTTAGTGAATAAACTGAGTTATTTTATACTTAGTTTAGTGAATAAACTGACTTATTTTGTACTTAGTTTAGTGAATAAACTGACTTATTTTATACTTAGTTTAGTGAATAAACTGAGTTATTTTGTACTTAGTTTAGTGAATAAACTGACTTATTTTGTACTTAGTTTAGTGAACAAACTGACTTATTTTATACTTAGTTTAGTGAATAAACTAACTTATTTTGTACTTAGTTTAGTGAATAAACAGACTTATTTTATACTTAGTTTAGTGAATAAACTGAGTTATTTTATACTTAGTTTAGTGAATAAACTGAGTTATTTTATACTTAGTTTAGTGAATAAACTGAGTTATTTTGTACTTAGTTTAGTGAATAAACTGAGTTATTTTGTACTTAGTTTAGTGAATAAACTGACTTATTTTGTACTTAGTTTAGTGAACAAACTGAGTTATTTTGTACTTAGTTTAGTGAATAAACTGAGTTATTTTATACTTAGTTTAGTGAATAAACTGACTTATTTTGTACTTAGTTTAGTGAACAAACTGACTTATTTTATACTTAGTTTAGTGAATAAACTGACTTATTTTGTACTTAGTTTAGTGAATAAACTGAGTTATTTTGTACTTAGTTTAGTGAATAAACTGAGTTATTTTGTACTTAGTTTAGTGAATAAACTGAGTTATTTTATACTTAGTTTAGTGAATAAACTGACTTATTTTGTACTTAGTTTAGTGAATAAACGGACTTATTTTGTACTTAGTTTAGTGAATAAACTGACTTATTTTGTACTTAGTTTAGTGAATAAACGGACTTATTTTGTACTTAGTTTAGTGAATAAACTGACTTATTTTGTACTTAGTTTAGTGAATAAACTGAGTTATTTTGTACTTAGTTTAGTGAATAAACTGCTTATTTTGTACTTAGTTTAGTGAATAAACTGAGTTATTTTATACTTAGTTTTGTGAATAAACTGACTTATTTTGTACTTAGTTTAGTGAATAAACTGACTTATTTTGTACTTAGTTTAGTGAACAAACTGAGTTATTTTGTACTTAGTTTAGTGAATAAACTGACTTATTTTGAGTTATTTTGTACTTAGTTTAGTGAATAAACTGACTTATTTTGTACTTAGTTTAGTGAATAAACTGACTTATTTTGTACTTAGTTTAGTGAATAAACGGACTTATTTTGTACTTAGTTTAGTGAATAAACTGACTTATTTTGTACTTAGTTTAGTGAATAAACTGAGTTATTTTGTACTTAGTTTAGTGAATAAACTGACTTATTTTATACTTAGTTTAGTGAATAAACTGACTTATTTTGTACTTAGTTTAGTGAATAAACTGACTTATTTTGTACTTAGTTTAGTGAATAAACGGACTTATTTTGTACTTAGTTTAGTGAATAAACTGAGTTATTTTGTACTTAGTTTAGTGAATAAACTGACTTATTTTGTACTTAGTTTAGTGAACAAACTGAGTTATTTTGTACTTAGTTTAGTGAATAAACTGACTTATTTTGAGTTATTTTGTACTTAGTTTAGTGAATAAACTGACTTATTTTGAGTTATTTTGTACTTAATTTAGTGAATAAACTGACTTATTTTGTACTTAGTTTAGTGAATAAAATGACATTGTCTGCTTAACTGATTTCATGTTTATATTGTAGGTAATGAAGATCGAAAGTAAATTGGGATAGAAAATTTGTAATTTGTATAAAAAAACATTGTTTTAAATTTACCATTCTGTACATATTGTGTATTTTATGATATCAAATGTACTAAAATATATTTTTTTTCTTCCATATGCTGGTTATTTCATTACATCAACAGGTCAGTAAAAGTTCTCTCTTATTTACATCAAATATATTATATTTTTCACTATTTTTTTCACTATCTATCTATCTATCAATCTATCAATCTATCTATCTATCTATCTATCTATCTATCTATCTATCTATCTATCTATCTATCTATCTATCAATCTATCAATCTATCTCTCTATCTATCTATCAATCTATCAATCTATCTATCTATCTATCTATCTATCTATCTATCTATCTATCAATCTATCTATCTATCTATCTATCTATCTATCAATCTATCAATCTATCTATCTATCTATCTATCTATCTATCTATCTATCTATCTATCTATCTACAATGTATCTATCTATCTATCTATCTATCTATCTATCTATCTATCTATCTATCTATCTATCTATCTATCTATCTATCTATCTATCCATCCATCCATCCATCCATCCATCCATCCATCCATCCATCCATCCATCCATCCATCCATCCATCCATCCATCCATCCATCCATCCATCCATCCTTCCTTCCATCCATCCATCCATCCATCCATCCATCCATCCATCCATCCATCCATCAACCCACCCACCCAAACACCCACCCACCCACCCAACCCACCCACCCACCCACCCACCCACCAACCCATCCATCCATCAATCTGTCTATTATGTATATAAATTATTCTTAGTTATGTGTGTTTGGTGTGTATGAGTATTATGTTGATGGGGATGCATTGTAGGATGCATTGTGGGATGCATTGTGGGATGCATTGTGGGATGCATTGTGGGATGCATTGTGTAGATGAAGAATTGTTCATGACGTGGTCATCCCATGAGCAAGTCATGTCTAAAAATGTAACTTTTTCTTGAAAAAAGTTATATCCTAAAAACTAAGTGGTGAATTGGATTGAAATTTGATGAGATTAATGATTCTAGAGGTGCCAATCTGCAGATGTTGACATTGACACAACTGGTCCTACCAACAATTACCTCAGCAACAGCCCAATATTACTATTGCTTAGATAACATTATTGGGTAGGCAGGTGCAACAATTATATACAAATATGTTAAGTAAGAAGACTGTCTATGAATAAAACAGGATAATGTACAGACATGATGAAGCTAAAGTCAAATTTTGTCTTTTTAGTATATTGTGTCTGGTATGTATCATTTTTACCTCCCATAACGGTGGACCACAATGGAAAGAAGTTGTTAAAACGTTTTTGTCATCCTTAGCAGTGATGTATATGTCTTTCATGTGAATGTGATAACTGCTGTATTGTATATCCGTTTTAGTTTGTGATGTTCCAAACATTTTTTTGCCAAATAACATCAATCAATCAACTGTTAATACATAGAGACTGCATTTAAGTTTAACTGTCTACCCTCAATGTTTAAACTTTCTTTTGAGACTTTGACCTTTGGCCTTGACCTGGATTTTCAGGTTCAATTATTAAAATTCAACAACTTCCTGCATTATCACAGGCTGCCCCAAATTTCTTTTAAATCATGTCTCCATTCAGTCACATAGAAGTAAAGTACTTGAGGGGGACTGACTTATGTCAAATTCAGTCACATAGAAGTAAAGTACTTGAGGGGGACTGTCTTCTAAGAAGATTGAAGACTTATGTCCAATATCAAACATCTTGTGCAAAATATAGTCACTGTGTATTTTACGAACTTTTATTAGACAAGTTTAATTTGAGATTTGATAGCTATGATTAAAGTCTGGAACATTTTGATGGAATGTGACATTAATACATCTATCTAATATCTATTTCAATCATACTTGAATTAACTCCCTAGATGCCAATTATGGCAAAGGTTAAGGTCAGTGTAATTTGAGGAATACATGTAGCATCACAGAATGAAACCATGTACTTGTAGTCATATGAAATCACCATGTTGAATCAGAAAGAAGTATTTTGTAAGAGTTCATATGTAAAAGGGGAGGTGGCTGTAAACGAAGTTGTTTTTGTTAGCTATAAATGTTGAATAAATGGTATCTGTTTAAAGTACTATTATTGTTATCACAACTGAAGTGAGGTTCAATAGTACTATTATTGTTATCACTACTGAAGGGAGGTTCAATAGTGCTATTATTATTATCACAACTGAAGTGAGGTTCAGAAGTACTATTATTGTTAGCACAACTGAAGGGAGGTTCAATAGTACTATTATTGTTATCACAACTGAAGGGAGGTTCAATAGTACTATTTTTATTATCACAACTGAAGTGAGGTTCAGTAGTACTATTATTGTTATCACAACTGAAGGGAGGTTCAATAGTACTATTATTGTTATCACAACTGAAGGGAGGTTCAATAGTACTATTATTATTATCACAACTGAAGTGAGGTTCAGTAGTACTATTATTGTTAGCACAACTGAAGTGAGGTTCAATAGTACTATTATTGTTATCACAACTGAAGGGAGGTTCAGTAGTACTATTATTATCACAACTGAAGTGAGGTTCAGTAGTACTATTATTGTTAGCACAACTGAAGGGAGGTTCAATAGTACTATTATTGTTATCACAACTGAAAGGAGGTTCAATTGTACTATTATTGTTAGCACAACTGAAGTGAGGTTCAGTAGTACTATTATTGTTATCACAACTGAAAGGAGGTTCAATTGTACTACTATTGTTAGCACAACTGAAGTGAGGTTCAGTTGTACTGTTATTGTTATCACAACTAAAGTGTTGGTTCAGTAGTACTATTATTGTTATCACAACTGAAGTGAGGTTCAGTAGTACTACTATTGTTATCACAACTAAAGTGTTGGTTCAGTAGTACTATTATTGTTATCACAACTGAAGTGAGGTTCAGTAGTACTACTATTGTTAGCACAACTGAAGTGAGGTTCAGTAGTACTATTATTGTTATCACAAACTGAAGGGAGGTTCAGTAGTACTATTATTGTTATCACAAACTGGAGGGAGGTTCAGTAGTACTATTATTGTTATCACAACTGAAGTGAGGTTCAGTAGTACTACTATTGTTAGCACAACTGAAGTGAGGTTCAGTAGTACTATTATTGTTATCACAAACTGAAGGGAGGTTCAGTAGTACTATTATTGTTATCACAAACTGGAGGGAGGTTCAGTAGTACTATTATTGTTATCACAACTGAAGTGAGGTTCAGTAGTACTATTATTGTTAGCACAACTGAAGTGAGGTTCAGTAGTACCATTATTGTTAGCACAACTGAAGTGAGGTTCAGTAGTACCATTATTGTTAGCACAACTGAAGTGAGGTTCAGTAGTACTATTATTGTTAGCACAACTGAAGGGATGTTCAGTAGTACTATTATTGTTATCACAACTGAAGTGAGGTTCAGTAGTACTATTATTGTTATCACAAACTGAAGGGAGGTTCAGTAGTACTATTATTGTTAGCACAACTGAAGTGAGGTTCAGTAGTACTATTATTGTTAACACAACTGAAGGGATGTTCAGTAGTACTATTATTGTTATCAAAACTGTAGTGAGGTTCAGTAGTACTATTATTGTTATCACAAACTGAAGGGAGGTTCAGTAGTACTATTATTGTTAGCACAACTGAAGTGAGGTTCAATAGTACTATTATTGTTATCACAACTGAAGTGAGGTTCAGTAGTACTATTATTGTTATCACAACTGAAGTGAGGTTCAGTAGTACTATTATTGTTATCACAACTGAAGGGAGGTTCAGTAGTACTATTATTGTTATCACAACTGAAGTGAGGTTCAGTAGTACTATTATTGTTAGCACAACTGAAGTGATGTTCAGTAGTACTATCATTGTTATCACAACTGAAGTGAGGTTCAGTAGTACTATTATTGTTATCACAACTGAAGTGAAGTTCAATAGTACTATTATTGTTATCACAACTGAAGTGAGGTTCAATAGTACTATTATTGTTATCACAACTGAAGTGAGGTTCAATAGTACTATTATTGTTATCACAACTGAAAGGAGGTTCAGTAGTACTATTATTGTTATCACAACTGAAAGGAGGTTCAGTAGTACTATTATTGTTATCACAACTGAAGTGAGGTTCAGTAGTACTATTATTGTTATCACAACTGAAGGGAGGTTCAATAGTACTATTATTGTTATCACAACTGAAGGGAGGTTCAGTAGTACTATTATTGTTATCACAACTGAAGTGAGGTTCAATAGTACTATTATTGTTATCACAACTGAAAGGAGGTTCAGTAGTACTATTATTGTTATCACAACTGAAGTGAGGTTCAATAGTACTATTATTGTTATCACAACTGAAGGGAGGTTCAATAGTACTATTATTATCACAACTGAAGTGAGGTTCAGTAGTACTATTATTGTTAGCACAACTGAAGTGAGGTTCAATAGTACTATTATTGTTATCACAACTGAAGGGAGGTTCAGTTATTACTATTATTGTTATCACAACTGAAGTGAGGTTCAGTAGTACTATTATTGTTAGCACAACTGAAGGGAGGTTCAATAGTACTATTATTGTTATCACAACTGAAAGGAGGTTCAATTGTACTATTATTGTTATCACAACTGAAGTGAGGTTCAATAGTACTATTATTGTTATCACAACTGAAAGGAGGTTCAATTGTACTATTATTGTTAGCACAACTGAAGGGAGGTTCAATAGTACTATTATTGTTATCACAACTGAAAGGAGGTTCAGTAGTACTATTATTGTTAGCACAACTGAAGTGAGGTTCAGTAGTACTATTATTGTTAGCACAACTGAAGGGAGGTTCAGTAGTACTATTATTGTTAGCACAACTGAAGTGAGGTTCAGTTGTACTGTTATTGTTATCACAACTGAAGTGAGGTTCAATAGTACTATTATTGTTATCACAACTGAAGTGAGGTTCAGTAGTACTACTATTGTTATCACAACTAAAGCGTTGGTTCAGTAGTACTATTATTGTTGTCACAACTGAAGGGAGGTTCAGTAGTACTACTATTGTTAGCACAACTGAAGTGAGGTTCAGTAGTACTATTATTGTTATCACAAACTGAAGGGAGGTTCAGTAGTACTATTATTGTTATCACAAACTGAAGGGAGGTTCAGTAGTACTATTATTGTTAGCACAACTGAAGTGAGGTTCAGTAGTGCTATTATTGTTATCACAACTGAAGGGAGGTTCAGTAGTACCATTGTTATCACAACTGAAGTGAGGTTCAGTAGTACTTTTATTGTTAGCACAACTGAAGGGATGTTCAGTAGTACTATTATTGTTATCACAACTGAAGTGAGGTTCAGTAGTACTATTATTGTTAGCACAACTGAAGGGAGGTTCAGTAGTACTATTATTGTTATCACAACTGAAGTGAGGTTCAGTAGTACTATTATTGTTATCACAACTGAAGTGAGGTTCAGTAGTACTATTATTGTTATCACAACTGAAGGGAGGTTCAGTAGTACTATTATTGTTATCACAACTGAAGTGAGGTTCATTAGTACTATTATTGTTATCACAACTGAAGTGAGGTTCAGTAGTACTATTATTGTTATCACAACTGAAGTGAGGTTCAGTAGTACTATTATTGTTATCACAACTGAAGGGATGTTCAGTAGTACTATTATTGTTATCACAACTGAAGTGAGGTTCAGTAGTACTATTATTGTTATCACAACTGAAGTGAGGTTCAATAGTACTATTAGTATTATCACAACTGAAGTGAGGTTCAGTAGTACTATTATTGTTATCACAACTGAAGTGAGGTTCAGTAGTACTATTATTGTTATCACAACTGAAGGGAGGTTCAATAGTACTATTATTATCACAACTGAAGTGAGGTTCAGTAGTACTATTATTGTTAGCACAACTGAAGTGAGGTTCAATAGTACTATTATTGTTATCACAACTGAAGGGAGGTTCAGTAGTACTATTATTGTTATCACAACTGAAGTGAGGTTCAGTAGTACTATTATTGTTAGCACAACTGAAGGGAGGTTCAATAGTACTATTATTGTTATCACAACTGAAAGGAGGTTCAATTGTACTACTATTGTTATCACAACTGAAGTGAGGTTCAATAGTACTATTATTGTTATCACAACTGAAGTGAGGTTCAGTAGTACTACTATTGTTATCACAACTAAAGCGTTGGTTCAGTAGTACTATTATTGTTGTCACAACTGAAGGGAGGTTCAGTAGTACTACTATTGTTAGCACAACTGAAGTGAGGTTCAGTAGTACTATTATTGTTATCACAAACTGAAGGGAGGTTCAGTAGTACTATTATTGTTATCACAAACTGAAGGGAGGTTCAGTAGTACTATTATTGTTAGCACAACTGAAGTGAGGTTCAGTAGTGCTATTATTGTTATCACAACTGAAGGGAGGTTCAGTAGTACCATTGTTATCACAACTGAAGTGAGGTTCAGTAGTACTTTTATTGTTAGCACAACTGAAGGGATGTTCAGTAGTACTATTATTGTTATCACAACTGAAGTGAGGTTCAGTAGTACTATTATTGTTAGCACAACTGAAGGGAGGTTCAGTAGTACTATTATTGTTATCACAACTGAAGTGAGGTTCAGTAGTACTATTATTGTTATCACAACTTAAGTGAGGTTCAGTAGTACTATTATTGTTATCACAACTGAAGTGAGGTTCAATAGTACTATTAGTATTATCACAACTGAAGTGAGGTTCAGTAGTACTATTATTGTTATCACAACTGAAGTGAGGTTCAATAGTACTATTATTGTTATCACAACTGAAGTGAGGTTCAATAGTACTATTATTGTTATCACAACTGAAGTGAGGTTCATTAGTACTATTATTGTTATCACAACTGAAGTGAGGTTCAGTAGTACTATTATTGTTATCACAACTGAAGTGAGGTTCAGTAGTACTATTATTGTTATCACAACTGAAGTGAGGTTCAATAGTACTATTATTGTTATCACAACTGAAGTGAGGTTCAGTAGTACTATTATTGTTATCACAACTGAAGTGAGGTTCAGTAGTACTATTATTGTTATCACAACTGAAGTGAGGTTCAGTAGTACTATTATTGTTATCACAACTGAAGTGAGGTTCAGTAGTACTATTATTGTTATCACAACTGAAGGGATGTTCAGTAGTACTATTATTGTTATCACAACTGAAGTGAGGTTCAGTAGTACTATTATTGTTATCACAACTGAAGTGAGGTTCAATAGTACTATTAGTATTATCACAACTGAAGTGAGGTTCAGTAGTACTATTATTGTTATCACAACTGAAGTGAGGTTCAGTAGTACTATTATTGTTATCACAACTGAAGGGAGGTTCAATAGTACTATTATTATCACAACTGAAGTGAGGTTCAGTAGTACTATTATTGTTAGCACAACTGAAGTGAGGTTCAATAGTACTATTATTGTTATCACAACTGAAGGGAGGTTCAGTAGTACTATTATTGTTATCACAACTGAAGTGAGGTTCAGTAGTACTATTATTGTTATCACAACTGAAAGGAGGTTCAATTGTACTACTATTGTTATCACAACTGAAGTGAGGTTCAATAGTACTATTATTGTTATCACAACTGAAGTGAGGTTCAGTAGTACTACTATTGTTATCACAACTAAAGCGTTGGTTCAGTAGTACTATTATTGTTGTCACAACTGAAGGGAGGTTCAGTAGTACTACTATTGTTAGCACAACTGAAGTGAGGTTCAGTAGTACTATTATTGTTATCACAAACTGAAGTGAGGTTCAGTACTATTATTGTTATCACAACTGAAGTGAGGTTCAGTAGTACTATTATTGTTATCACAACTGAAGTGAGGTTCAGTAGTACTATTAGTATTATCACAACTGAAGTGAGGTTCAGTAGTACTATTATTGTTATCACAACTGAAGTGAGGTTCAATAGTACTATTAGTATTATCACAACTGAAGTGAGGTTCAGTAGTACTATTATTGTTATCACAACTGAAGTGAGGTTCAGTAGTACTATTATTGTTATCACAACTGAAGTGAGGTTCAGTACTATTATTGTTATCACAACTGAAGTGAGGTTCAGTAGTACTATTATTGTTATCACAACTGAAGTGAGGTTCAGTAGTACTATTATTGTTATCACAACTGAAGTGAGGTTCAGTAGTACTATTATTGTTATCACAACTGAAGTGAGGTTCAATAGTAGTTTGTGTACTTGTTTCTGACCACTTACTCTAGCCATTACTGTGATTAGGAGTACTTAGTTTCGACACTGTTCAGACACTCCTGTGGTTTGTGTACTTGTTTTCAATACTCCTGTATAATTGACATCCCTACTCAGTTTATAAATGGTATTGCTTTAGGGTAGTAAGATTGTGGATTAGTCCATTTTTACTTTAATATGGGAGAGAGGCATTGTACTGTTGGGTGAAGAAACACCCTTACTCAGTTATATGTATCACTTTATGGTAGTAATATTGTGGATTAGTCCATTTAAGTTAAATAGGGAAGAGAGGGATGGGATGGTAAGTAGCGTGATTAGATGAGACAGAGATCAAAACAATTTACAGATCAAATTCATGATTTGGGTTTTGAAAGTCAAGACATTTTTTATCATGATTCATTGAAAAATTCTTCATATTTCAAAATACTGAGTATATTTCATGGTCATTAAAGATGATTCTAGTGAGTCATTTTAGATTCTCTGGGTAGGTAATATAACTGATTCATGTACATTTGCTGTAAACTTGTTAGTGGAAAACCATAGACTTATAAATAAGCATCACCGTTGTGGACTTCATTATGATAAACATCAACGTTATCAAAACCTTTATCAGTAGAGTAGAGTAAATGGAATGGTAAAACATTTCACTTGAAACCAGCAAAATAAGGACTTTGTGAAGATGGGAGTGATAACAAATCACTGCATATATCATACATACTATCCTATTGCTATGACGACAAGATGAAGTGTCATTCAATTTCGTCTTTTCATTTGATTTTTATCAGCTGAGCACCTTACTATGTTGAATCTTATCAGCTGAGCACCTTACTATGTTGAATCTAACACAGTGATAAAATGACTATTTTTGTAAAGCTGGAGACAATTTATAAAGGGTTTCAGCAGACAACATTGTGCATGTGTGAGAGATTTACAGCCTATTTCCTTTAATGTTTCCTGGCAATAAATCCATGACAAAGTTCATCTGAAATATTTACATTAACTAAAAATTTAAGTGTAACCTTGACAATGAGCTAATGTAGTAGATGTAACATCGGCTGCAAGGTGAAGTCATTTTAGCATAACTGAACAGATATTGGTTTAGTAGTGCTATAAGTTATGGTGTGGTGTCTGTCTGTCTCTGTCTGTCTGTCTGTCTGTCTGTCTGTCTGTGTATGTGTGTATAAACAACTTAAAGTCAAAAACCCCGCCAGACCAATTGCCACAATATTTGGTCCATTACCTTGGGTGTCTAGTTGGGAAATTGTTCAAATCAAAATGATTTTACCACCAGTGAGTGATTTGGGTAAAAGAAATGTGATTTTTGGTCAAAAAACTTGAATTAAAAACTACTGGGCAGATCGGTCTGAAATTTGATGGGCACTGCATTCTTAAGGGTGTTTAAGAATTGTTCATGACATGATGATCTCATCAGTGATTTGCAAATTAGGGCTAAAATGTATTTTTGGTCAAAAATCTTTAATTCCCAAACTACTGAGCAGATTGGGCTGAAATGGGGATGCGTCTGGAGGTGAATAGATGAAGAAATATTAAGCATATTATGATCTCATCAGTGATATACAATTTAGGTGTAAAAATGTAAAAAAAAAAAAAAACCAAAAACCAAGACCATGCCCATAGCAACAACCAAATACATTTTGAATTTGTAGGGTTTTTCTTTATGAGGAGTGATGAGGTTAAAAGAAAAGGAAATGATTTTCCATCTAGGAACACTGGAACCCATGCAATTGATATATTGTTTACATCACTACCTAATATAACTACACTTTTTCTGTCTTTCAGGCATGTTCTTTAGGGATCTTTATGTGCACATGACTTTTAGATCTTTCCTGGTGTATATTTAACCGTTTATAACAACTTGCAATGTGTCGTTCAAATTCCATAACATTTAGAGATATACAGTCAGGTGATGACCTACTATATATATCTTGCTTTGATATCCTCTGAGAAAGAATATTGATTCGAAATGTCAGGATTGAATTTATTTATCAGGACTGTTTTACTCATTACTTTTGCACTTTTAACAACCAAATACAGTTGTGCTGCGCCATTGGCTCTATTTATTCTAATTAGAGTTAAATTTCTATGGTGTTATTTTAATTGAGTAAAATAATTTGGAGCTAAAAAAAGAACTTTTATAGTCCAAACTTATTCACAAATATAGTGAAAGTTTACATGAAAAATTCATATGGAGAGGTTTTTTTTCAGATTTGTGTGACCTGTATGTATTTTGTCACCTATTTACAAAATGTAGAAGCATTCATCATCTGGAATAAACTAGAAATATGAGAATAATTTCTTTCTTATTTGAATATTTGAAGTCAATTCAAACAGTTTGTCAAAATGATGTCGCAGTACATCTATCAATGTCACCAAGTAATCCCTATTTTTCATTCTTCTAAGCTTTATTTGCAGGATAATACTAAAGGAATTCAATTCCATGGATCTCCTTAACAAATGCACTGCAATTCTCCAGAAAATTACTCATTAATGTTCCCTTCAAGTCCTTTAATGGTGTGGTCTCTGGAACTGTAAAATTTGATTTACTTGTTTAAGTTGATTATGATCAACAAGATTGAGCCTGACTGGGTGATTGATGTTGATAGATTTTCAACTTGACATTGGAACTCAATTCATAGAGAACTAAAGCTGATCACTGATGTTGAACTTTTTAAATGTGAACTTAAAACACATCTGTTTAAACAATATTATAAGCTGTGTTAATTTGTTAGCATGTGTCATTTTAGCCTTTTTTATAATTATTGTAACCAATTTGTTGTTTTTAGCTCTATTTGTCTGATTGTTATACCATGCTTTTAAATCTATTTTATGTACAGCACTTTTGAGTATTAATAAATAGAAAAGGCGCTTTAGAAAATAAATAAACTTTATATAAAAGACATCAATGTTCAAAAATTTAAAAACAATGTTCAACTTTATGTTGTTCTTGCAAACAATGACTGTGCACTTGATGGGAGATAGATCTGCTTGTCATAGTGACAATGGATGACTCTGTTCAATGATTTTCAACCAGCTATGTTGTCTGTATAATATTCGACTAAAACTTTAAATATCAGAATTATGTCAAAATTTAGGTTTATTTTTAAAATTTGATCAAAATTGTACTTCATTTATTTTTGTTGTTGGTTTGTAGGGAAGTTAAATTCTTAGTGCTAGATCAGTCCATTTCATCAAATGTGAAGGATTATGCATATTTTACACTGTTCACTCAAAATAAAATTTTCTTTAGTATTAAAATGAATCACGTTATACACTTGAAGTGTGTGATATCTTTAAATTGAATCATGTTATACACTTGAAGTGTGTGATATCTTTAAAGTGAATCATGTTATACACTTGAAGTGTGTGATATCTTTAAATTGAATCACGTTATACACTTGAAGTGTGTAATATCGTTAAATTGAATCATGTTATACACTTGAAGTGTGTAATATCATTAAATTGAATCATGTTATACACTTGAAGTGTGTGATATCTTTAAAGTGAATCATGCTATACACTTGAAGTGTGTTATATCTTTAAATTGAATCACGTTATACACTTGAAGTATGTGATATCTTTAAAGTGAATCACGTTATACACTTGAAGTGTGTAATATCTTTAAATTGAATCACGTTATACACTTGAAGTGTGTGATATCTTTAAATTGAATCATGTTATACACTTGAAGTGTGTGATATCGTTAAATTGAATCATGTTATACACTTGAAGTGTGTTATATCTTTAAATTGAATCACGTTATACACTTGAAGTGTGTGATATCTTTAAAGTGAATCATGTTATACACTTGAAGTGTGTGATATCTTTAAAGTGAATCATGTTATACACTTGAAGTGTGTTATATCGTTAAAGTGAATCATGTTATACACTTGAAGTGTGTGATATCTTTAAAATGAATCACGTTATACACTTGAAGTGTGTGATATCTTTAACAATTTTTAAATAACGATATTCAGATTTTTATACATGCAATTTATTCCAACTCAAATAAATCTGTTCTAAAAAGAGAGAAAACTGAGATTGGAAAAACTCATTTGAACATTCAAGAAATCTAGTAGATAGATCAGGCAATGATGTTACCTAGGTTACGTGTCTGACAACACGTTTGATTAGAGATTAATAAGAGAGTGGTGCTTGACTATTCGCTTGTACGTGATTAAATCAAGAGAAGATGTCTGTCAAATCAACAGTTATCACGTTTGTAGTTTCCTTGCATGTCTTCTTTTCTTCACTCATTGTGACAGGAAACCATTTACAAGATGAGCATAGTATCCACCATACAGACACTATTTATATTTCTCTTTCAATTTTCTTCTTAAAATAGCTAGTGCATCATTCCATCATTTTCCTTCTTGTATGGTACAAATATTTCTTGCAGATGATAGATGAATTTAATACCAGACATAGGTGAATTTAATACTGTCTCAAAAGACCACCCATTAGCCTGCCTATAGTTTGTGTAATTGTCAATAGGCCACGTTCTCCAGTTATATTCTTTCCAACACATCAATTATTTTGATAACATTTTTTGTCATTCTTTAAATTTATTTTAGATTTAAATTATAAGGTGACTCTCATTTTTGAAGGCGTTCGTATTATATATGGTAATTTACTTTTTAGTCTGATATAAAGGTGACATATCATGTGGGACATATACACGATTAAATTGTTTTTTGATATATGCAAATTTGACCCCCATGGTGGCCATTTTTGTAATTAATCAACTTTGACTGCATAACTCAAAAACTGTAATACACTGGCACTCTATTCACATGTCTGTACCCACATATTATCAGATGTAAACTTGACCTTGACCTTCAGGGTCAATTATCAAAATCAAGCTAATGCTTGCCTATCACACACACATTGTAGTGTTTACATATTGCTAATTTCTTTTAAATCATGTTTGCAAGTAATATTGAAGAAAAGAACTATACACAAACATCAATTTTGGTTCTTATATTATTAGCACAACTGAACTGATAAGGTTCAGTAATGCTATAGGCATGGCAAAGTGTCTGTTTGTCTCAAAGAATGAAAAAAGAGGCCAGAAGATTTGAGTAAGTGTATGACAGCTATGATAAGAGTAGTGGATGCTTGATGATGGTAGACAACAAAAGAAACTACTAGTGCAGATACCAATGAGGAAATGATTAAAATAGGTGAAGACCTATGAATTGTCAAGAGATATGTACATTTTTGGAAAGATAGTGGTATAATAATTAGATTCATAGAATAGAATAGGTTACATACATTTATATCAAAGATTTAATACCCATATTATAAGTTGGAAATTATTGCAGTTCATTGCATTATTGCACAGTAATTAATATATAGTGGAGAGAAGGGTGTAAATCTGGTATCATTCACATTGTACTACAATCGGGACCTCAAAGGGTACAAATCTGGTATCATTCACATTGTACTACAATCAGGACCTCAAAGGGTACAAATCTGGTACCATTCACATTGTACTACAATCGGGACCTCAAAGGATACAAATCTGGTACCATTCACATTGTACTACAATCGGGACCTCAAAGGGTACAAATCTGGTACCATTCACATTGTACTACAATCGGGACCTCAAAGGGTACATATCTGGTACCATTCACATTGTACTACAATCGGGACCTCAAAGGGTACAAATCTGGTACCATTCACATTGTACTACAATCGGGACCTCAAAGGATACAAATCTGGTACCATTCACATTGTACTACAATCGGGACCTCAAAGGGTACAAATCTGGTACCATTCACATTGTACTACAATCGGGACCTCAAAGGGTACATATCTGGTACCATTCACATTGTACTACAATCGGGACCTCAAAGGATACAAATCTGGTACCATTCACATTGTACTACAATCGGGACCTCAAAGGGTACATATCTGGTACCATTCATATTGTACTACAATCGGGACCTCAAAGGATACAAATCTGGTACCATTCATATTGTACTACAATCGGGACCTCAAAGGGTACAAATCTGGTACCATTCATATTGTACTACAATCGGGACCTCAAAGGATACAAATCTGGTACCATTCATATTGTACTACAATCGGGACCTCAAAGGGTACATATCTGGTACCATTCATATTGTACTACAATCGGGACCTCAAAGGATACAAATCTGGTACCATTCACATTGTACTACAATCGGGACCTCAAAGGATACAAATCTGGTACCATTCATATTGTACTACAATCGGGACCTCAAAGGGTACAAATCTGGTACCATTCACATTGTACTACAATCGGGACCTCAAAGGGTACATATCTGGTACCATTCATATTGTACTACAATCGGGACCTCAAAGGGTACAAATCTGGTACCATTCACATTGTACTACAATCGGGACCTCAAAGGGTACATATCTGGTACCATTCATATTGTACTACAATCGGGACCTCAAAGGATACAAATCTGGTACCATTCACATTGTACTACAATCGGGACCTCAAAGGATACAAATCTGGTACCATTCATATTGTACTACAATCGGGACCTCAAAGGATACAAATCTGGTACCATTCACATTGTACTACAATCGGGACCTCAAAGGGTACATATCTGGTACCATTCACATTGTACTACAATCGGGACCTCAAAGGGTACAAATCTGGTACCATTCACATTGTACTACAATCGGGACCTCAAAGGGTACATATCTGGTACCATTCACATTGTACTACAATCGGGACCTCAAAGGGTACAAATCTGGTACCATTCACATTGTACTACAATCAGGACCTCAAAGGGTACAAATCTGGTACCATTCACATTGTACTACAATCGGGACCTCAAAGGGTACAAATCTGGTACCATTCACATTGTACTACAATCGGGACCTCAAAGGGTACAAATCTGGTACCATTCACATTGTACTACAATCGGGACCTCAAAGGGTACAAATCTGGTACCATTCACATTGTACTACAATCGGGACCTCAAAGGGTACAAATCTGGTACCATTCACATTGTACTACAATCGGGACCTCAAAGGGTACAAATCTGGTACCATTCACATTGTACTACAATCGGGACCTCAAAGGATACATATCTGGTACCATTCACATTGTACTACAATCAGGACCTCAAAGGGTACAAATCTGGTACCATTCATATTGTACTACAATCGGGACCTCAAAGGGTACAAATCTGGTACCATTCACATTGTACTACAATCGGGACCTCAAAGGGTACAAATCTGGTACCATTCACATTGTACTACAATCGGGACCTCAAAGGATACATATCTGGTACCATTCACATTGTACTACAATCGGGACCTCAAAGGATACAAATCTGGTACCATTCACATTGTACTACAATCGGGACCTCAAAGGATACATATCTGGTACCATTCACATTGTACTACAATCGGGACCTCAAAGGATACATACCTGGTACCATTCACATTGTACTACAATCGGGACCTCAAAGGGTACAAATCTGGTACCATTCACATTGTACTACAATCGGGACCTCAAAGGATACATATCTGGTACCATTCACATTGTACTACAATCGGGACCTCAAAGGATACATATCTGGTATCATTCATATTGTACTACAATCGGGACCTCAAAGGATACAAATCTGGTATCATTCACATTGTACTACAATCAGGACCTCAAAGGGTACAAATCTGGTATCATTCATATTGTACTACAATCAGGACCTCAAAGGGTACAAATCTGGTATCATTCATATTGTACTACAATCAGGACCTCAAAGGGTACAAATCTGGTATCATTCACATTGTACTACAATCGGGACCTCAAAGGGTACAAATCTGGTACCATTCACATTGTACTACAATCGGGACCTCAAAGGGTACAAATCTGGTACCATTCACATTGTACTACAATCGGGACCTCAAAGGGTACAAATCTGGTACCATTCACATTGTACTACAATCAGGACCTCAAAGGATACAAATCTGGTATCATTCACATTGTACTACAATCAGGACCTCAAAGGATACAAATCTGGTACCATTCACATTGTACTACAATCGGGACCTCAAAGGATACATATCTGGTACCATTCACATTGTACTACAATCGGGACCTCAAAGGATACATACCTGGTACCATTCACATTGTACTACAATCGGGACCTCAAAGGGTACAAATCTGGTACCATTCACATTGTACTACAATCGGGACCTCAAAGGATACATATCTGGTACCATTCACATTGTACTACAATCGGGACCTCAAAGGATACATATCTGGTATCATTCATATTGTACTACAATCGGGACCTCAAAGGATACAAATCTGGTATCATTCACATTGTACTACAATCAGGACCTCAAAGGGTACAAATCTGGTATCATTCATATTGTACTACAATCAGGACCTCAAAGGGTACAAATCTGGTATCATTCATATTGTACTACAATCAGGACCTCAAAGGGTACAAATCTGGTATCATTCACATTGTACTACAATCGGGACCTCAAAGGGTACAAATCTGGTACCATTCACATTGTACTACAATCGGGACCTCAAAGGGTACAAATCTGGTATCATTCATATTGTACTACAATCGGGACCTCAAAGGGTACAAATCTGGTACCATTCACATTGTACTACAATCAGGACCTCAAAGGGTACAAATCTGGTATCATTCACATTGTACTACAATCAGGACCTCAAAGGGTACAAATCTGGTATCATTCATATTGTACTACAATCAGGACCTCAAAGGGTACATATCTGGTACCATTCACATTGTACTACAGTTTGATGTGTATCACCATGTTAATTTAATATATTATGGAATGAGGTACCTGTAACCCTAAGCAACAAAAACACAGATTGACCAAACAGCAATTTATGTACACTGTAAGTGAAATTCTTTTCAAAATTCTCTTATTTGATTTTAAGGGATGCTTACAATTGCTACAAAGTACATGCAAAATTTATAAAATTGTGTATATTTTTGCCATACTTGTAAGGTGAACTCTTCTCACCAGAAGTAGAACACAGACATTCTCACATGCTGACTAGAAGTACAACAGACAGTCTCACATGCTGACTAGAAGTACAACAGACAGTCTCACATGCTGACTAGAAGTACAACAGACAGTCTCACATGCTGACTAGAAGTACAACAGACATTGACACATGCTGACTAGAAGTACAACAGACAGTCACACATGCTGACTAGAAGTACAACAGACATTCATACATGCTGACTAGAAGTACAACAGACATTCTCACATGCTGACTAGAAGTACAACAGACAGTCTCACATGCTGACTAGAAGTACAACAGACATTCTCACATGCTGACTAGAAGTACAACAGACAGTCTCACATGCTGACTAGAAGTACAACAGACATTCACACATGCTGACTAGAAGTACAACAGACAGTCACACATGCTGACTAGAAGTACAACAGACATTGACACATGCTGACTAGAAGTACAACAGACAGTCTCACATGCTGACTAGAAGTACAACAGACAGTCACACATGCTGACTAGAAGTACAACAGACATTCATACATGCTGACTAGAAGTACAACAGACATTGACACATGCTGACTAGAAGTACAACAGACAGTCACACATGCTGACTAGAAGTACAACAGACAGTCACACATGCTGACTAGAAGTACAACAGACAGTCACACATGCTGACTAGAAGTACAACAGACAGTCACACATGCTGACTAGAAGTACAACAGACATTGACACATGCTGACTAGAAGTACAACAGACATTGACACATGCTGACTAGAAGTACAACAGACATTGACACATGCTGACTAGAAGTACAACAGACAGTCTCACATGCTGACTAGAAGTATAACAGACATTCTCACATGCTGACTAGAAGTACAACAGACAGTCACACATGCTGACTAGAAGTACAACAGACATTCATACATGCTGACTAGAAGTACAACAGACATTGACACATGCTGACTAGAAGTGCAACAAACATTCACAGTGTCGTGCTGACTAGAAGTACAACACAGTCATTCATACACGTTGCTGACCAGAAATCAGCTGCAATAATTGTAGCGTTTGATGTGATTTTGAGGGCTTTTTTGTCTGCTTTGTGCCTTTTTTCGTTCCGACGTTTAACCCGAATCAAACTCAAATCAGAAGTAAGAACACAGATCATTCTTTGCTCGTCGCCTCCCTAAATGAAGCTTGGGAAGTTGGTGAGCTATCAGTATCTCAAAGGAGAGGAATGATCTCCTTATTGTTTAAAAAAGGAGCAGAAAATGACCTGAATAACTGGAGACCTGTTACTCTGTTGAATATTGACTATAAGATCGCAACTAAAGCCTTGTCGAACAGACTAAAGCAAGTGCTGCCCTCGATCATTCACAGCGATCAGACTGGTTATTTGAAAGGCAGGTATCTTGGTGAAAATATTCGACTTGATATCTGATATCCTTCATTTTACTAAGAAGAGAAAGATGAAGGGTGCCATTTTATTTGTAGATTACAATAAAGCGTTTGACAGTGTAAATTGGGATTTTATGTTTCAAGTGTTGGAAAAATTTAATTTTGATACAAGCTTTATACAGTGGGTCAAAACACTTTACATGAATATTACAAGTAGTATTAGTTATAAGGGTTGGAATACAGATTATTTTTCACTTCAGAGAGGGGTACGACAGGGTTGCCCACTCTCCGCATTGTTGTTTTTACTTGTAATAGAGGTACTGGCATGTAAGATTCGACATGACAGGTTAATTAAGGGTATAAAGCTACCAAATGATAGTATTGCAAAAATATCCCTGCTGGCGGATGACACTACAATTTTTGTTGAGGACAAGGGGTATGTTGATGAAGTGCTAAAAGTAATGAGTGATTTTAATAAGTGTAGTGGGTTGCAGATGAACGCTAATAAAACAAAAGCAATGTGGATTTGGATAGATAGGGAGTGTACCGAAAGGATTGGAGACATTACATGGACAAACGAACCTATTAAGACTTTGGGTGTATACTTTGGTTATGATATTGATAAATGTCTGACTTTGAATTGGGAAGGAAATATTAAGAAGCTAGAAAGGACACTTAATAGCTGGGCAAGGAGAGATCTCACCATTTATGGTCGAGTGTTAATTGTTAAAGTGTTGGCAATATCTCAAATACAGTTTTTGGCTACAGTGTTTGGTATACCCGATGTAGTCAGGGTGAAAATACAGACGCTTATTGACAATTTCACAAAAAGAAGACGTCCTTTTAAAACTCGTATCCTCGAGTGCTCTTATGACAAAGGTGGTATTAAGTATGTGAATCTTACTAATCATTTGAAAGCTATTTGGGCAATGTGGGTAAAACGGCTTGTAATGGGAAAAGGGAAAACCTGGACTGCGATCCCATGGATGTATTTTCAGCTTGACCGTTTGACGGATGTATTCCATCAAAATAAGGAATGGAAAAACTGCACAGTAATATACAGACACAATTACCTTTATTTTATGTAAATGTTTTGAACTCATGGTTTGTAGTTAGTCATAGAGTTTCGGGTAAGACATTTTTACGCAACTCTGAATTTATACCCCTGGCAAGAATTTCGTCAAGATTGGTACGTCAGCTGCTTTTAAATGACTCTCAACACATTGATAAGTTACAGAAATGGTTTTTGTCCCTTCATGTTGGTCATTTACATAACAATGTCAATACTGACCATGTATGGAAAAGTATGTACACATCAACTAGAGAACTGAAACTGCGTGAATTCCAATGGAAACTGCTTCATCGCATCATACCCTGTAACAAGTACTTATTTTATTGGAAGAAAGTCGATTTTATGACATGTAAACTTTGCGCAAATGTTGAATCTTTAGAACACAGATACCTTGAGTGTGATCAAGTAAGAGATATGTGGCATCGAATCTCAGCAGCGTTGACGCACTATTTACATAAGAATGTACAGTTATCAAGCACAGATATAATTTTCAACTGTCAATTTAAAGAATTTGGAGATATATTTACAGATGAAGAAGGCATTGTTAAGCTTTTGGTATTAATAGGGAAATGGTCTAGTCATAAGTATTGGACATCTGAAACAACTATTTATTTGATTCGCATGTTGAAGCTTGAATTTAACTCGAGGTATAAAATTGAGAAAGAAATGAATGCAAATGTAAGAAAGCTGGAGGCATGCAGTCTTAAGATATAGCCTAATTACCGAAAATCATTAATTATGCAAATTAGTTATTAACACTGTAATGGTACATCAACAAACTTTAAAGGCATATAAACTTTGTTATGTTTACTGTATGAAGTAAATTGTATTGGAATAGAAGTATGCGTTTTAAGATATAGCTTTCAATTACCGAAAATGATTAATTATGCAAATTATTCACTAAATCTTCAAGCAAAATCAACAACTGTTATAGGAGATATGCACTCTGTTATGTTTAATGTTTGTACTAAATTGTATTGAAATTGAAGTATGCAGTCTTAAGATATAGCCTAATTACCGAAAATCATTAATTATGCAAATTATTCATTAACACTGTAATGTACATCAACTAACTTTATACATACACAATTTGTTATGGTTAATGTATGTACTGAATTGTATTGAAATTGAAGTTGTAAGATATAGCCTAATTACCAAGAATATTTAATTATGCAAATTATTCATTAACACTGAAAGGTACATCAACAAACTTTACAGGACATATGCGATTGTTATGGTTAACGTGTGTACTGAATTATATTGAAATTGAAGTAGATATTGCATAATTAATTGATTTCATTAATATGCAAATTTCCCTAATTAAACATTAACAGATCTGGCTCAAAACCTAATCAGGTCTAGCTATTACCCTATAGATTATATATTCCAAATTTCATTACAACTGAGCCAGCTGATATTTAAATGATGACACAGACACATACACAGATAGATAGACAGACAGACAGACAGATGGACGGACGGACACACACACACAGACAGACATTTCCCTTTTAATACCTACCCTTACAGGAGGTAAAAATGCATGCAAATATGTCTAACAACAAGACCCACACCCATAGAAACAGATAAATGATGAAGTGTATTGTAACAATAATGACAAGGATTGATTAATATATAAGTGAATTTAAAAAATGTATGCAAATATGCCTAAGAACAAGACCACTCCCATAGCAACAGTGAAATTGATATGTATTTTGCAAAAATAACAACATGGCCGGTTAGGTACGTGAATAAACTTTCAAAAACTTGACATATTTGTTTGATCAATAAAGATAGTGCCTAATAGCAGAAGGCAAATGTTGGTGTAGATAATTTAAAAAAACCAACAACACATAAATTATACAGTTGTGCTACAACACCATTGACACTGTTTTTTAAAGTTTGACGTTGGAAAATGCCAAAAATTATACCTCCTTTAACAAATTAGTTACACTGTATGAAAAATTGTCTCTTCTCCTGCAAGCTTCCATAAAAACACAGAAATAACTATAAAATTGATTTTATAAAGTAAAAATAACAAATATGCCCGAGTAGATGAAAATTGTACATTTCCGTAACAGTAGTGTAGAGAAACCCTCATATGTGAAAACAATTGTTTATGAATTGAGTAGCATAACACAAAGCATATTTATCACAGAAATAGAGGAAAAATGAAGATTTTTTTGACAAAAAGTAAAACACTTCCTGCAGACTAATTATTATCTAACAGTTTGTTTTGTTTTTTGGCAAAATGCCATCGGTTCTATCATACATTACAAAATAAAGATCTGTCCACAGTAGTCATCCATAAAATCTGTCAATTTTATCTTGTATCTTGGCCTGATGGGTAATTTAGTGTGATATTAGGTGAGTTATTTTTCTACATTACTGACTTGCACATGATCAACTAGGCTTTGATAAAATGTACGATAAATACAGTATTTGATTGATGTGCACCCTGGGAAGTAATCCATATCATCTGCTCTTCCTGCTAATCATAATACAGGTTGGGGCCACATTTTAAAAACTTATAGTTTCTCATAATACAGGTTGGGCCACATTTTAAAAACTCATAGTTTCTCATGATACAGGTTAGAGCCACATTTTAAAAACTTATAGTTTTTCATGATACAGGTCTGGGCCACATTTTAAAAAACTTAAAGTTTCTCAAAATTGTAACTTTTTTTAGCACAACTGAACTGAGGTTCAGTAGTGCTATAGGCATCGCCTATGCTATAGGCATCTGTGTGTGTGTATGTGTGTGTGTGTGTGTGTGTGTGTGTGTGTGTGTGTGTGTGTGTGTGTGTGTGTGTGTGTGTGTGTTTGTATGTATGTATGTATGTATGTATGTATGTGTGTGTGTGGATGTGTGTAAACGACTTAAAGTAAAAAACCATACCAATTGGTTTGATATTTGGTGGGGACATTACTTATGGTGTTCTAATTAAAAATTGTTCAAATGGAAATGATCGCATCACAGATGCGCGTTTTGGGTCAAAAAATGTGATTTTTGGTCAAAAGACTTCAACTCAGAAATTACTGGGCAGATTGGTGCAAAATTTGGTGGGAACATTCTTAAGGGGGTGTAAGGTAAGATTTGTTCATGACATGATTCCTTCAGTAATATGCAAATTAGGGCTAAAATGTGTCTTTATGGTTAAAAATCTGTTACTCCAAAATTATGGAGCTGAAATTTAATGGGAATGCGTCTAGGGATGTATGGATGAAGAAATATTAAGCATGATTCCATGAGTGATATGTAAATTAGGTGTAAAAATGTTCATTTTTGGTCAAAAAATGGAATACCCTTGTCTTTGACCGAGGGTTGAGGATGGATCTGATGGTATTAAATGGCTTGTGATATGAAGAGATGTTATGTTTCTTGTATATGGCCGCTATAATCCTTTCTGACACCCCCCTGACGTAAGGTATGCACACCGAAAATTGTACATCAGACTTTTTACTTTGTGACGAGTCTTGTTTGGATTTCTCCGTGTGAAGGTGGAACATCCATTCTTTGTATCCATTCTGCCGTAAAACCTTCTTCACATATTGAATCTCTCTCTGTTTGTCTTGTTCGTTGGAGATCAGTTTGTTAGCTCTGTTAAACAGTGTTCTAACAACTGATCTCTTATGGGCAAGGTGATTTGAGCTGAAGCTTAAATATTGATCGGTGTGTGTAGGTTTACGGTATATGGATGTAGAAATGGAGCCATCATCTTTTACTTGAATAAAAACATCAAGGAACGGCAGTTTACCATCTGTGTCTAATTCTCTGGTGAACTTGATGTTGTCATCCAGACTATTAATGTGGTCTGTGAATGGGTCGATGTCATAATCTCCCATAACAGTGCACATGTTGTTCTGAAGGTCTTTAGGACTTCCAACCATGCTGCTCATAGATGATACTTTAATATTATGAATGCTTTTGTGTTCCATTACGATACTGAGAATAATTATAATTAAGATACCTTTTGGTACAAAAACGTTGCCGTACATGTGAAAGGTGTACTGCAGTTTCGGCCATATCTCATGGCTGTGATTCACCACCAGGGTTGTGCCCTCTGTAGTTGAAAATAGAACATTCCAGTAGGGCAGAGGTGGGGGTTAGGATGGAGTAGGGTGGAGTACAGTCTGGACATTCAATCTCATTTGCATACGGTCAGAATTAAATCACGTCAAATGGTGCGCTATTTCATGTGTTCCTATGAGATGCTATCGACATTACAATGCAGTGTTATTTTTAGAATGGTACATGCACAATGAACCAAAGTCACTATACAATCTACAAGTTACCTACTCGCATGTTTTTTACCTTCAAAAAACATAGTTTTATCTGAGATTTTTCATAATACTGTTTGGTTGGTCGATGTTCATTATCAGATTTCTCAGTTTCACTTCCGTGAAGAAAACATACCCATCATAACACGGCCTTGGCTAAGAGAAAGGTGCACAGGCTAAGCATTTCACATACATCATTCAATTTGTTATTAAATTCTACACAGATGAAGCCCTGCAACATAAAATCTGTCCATGCAATGATATTCAACTATATCTCTGAACATGTAACCTTGTTTGTGTTTAGAAATTTAGTGCAACATACTCTCGACTACTGTAGGTTTTACTGGCTCATTTTCCGTCCGTATACAAGTAAAATGTTATCAAAAGGTATTGTGCTAAAAATTACCCCTAATAATTTTAACGCTAATAACTTTACCGTTAATAACTTTATGAAAATTCACGAAATTTGACCACAGTCTTTAAATTTGCCGATAAAGTAAAATGACAGTCAAACTTTCAAGGCAATTTTTATTTTTAGCACAACTGAACTGAGGTTCAGTAGTGCTATAGGGATCGCCCGGCGTCTGTCTGTCTGTGTGTGTGTGTGTGTGTGTGTGTGTGTGTGGATGTGTGTGTGTGTGTGTGTGTGTGTGTAAACAACTTAAAGTCAAAAACTGCTGAACTGATTGCCATGATATTTGGTGGGTCCTTGGGTGTCTAGTTGGGAAATTATTCAAATCAAAATGATCGCATCACATGTGTGTGATTTTGGTCAAAAAATGTTATTTTTGGTCAAAAAACTTAAACTCAGAAACTACTGGGCAGATTGGTGTGAAATTTGGTGAGAAGATTCTTTAGGAAGTGTAAAGTAAGATTTGTTCATGACATGATGATTCCATTAGTGATATGCAAATTAGGGCTAAAAATGTGTCTTTTTGGTTAAAAATCTATAATTCCAAAACTACTGAGCAGATTGGGCTGAAATTTGATGGGGATGCATCTAGGGATGTATGGATGAAGATATATTAAGCATACAATAATTCCATGAGTGATATGCAAATTAGGTGTAAAAATGTTCATTTTTGGTCAAAAACTTATATCTCAAAAAGTACTTGGTCAATGAGTCTGAAACTTGGTGAGATGGTTCCGAAAGTATTATTCTGCAGATTTTCTTCAATTTTTTTTGACAAAATTGGCCCTAGCAACCATGACCACACCCTTAGCAACAACCAAATGGTAGTATACTTTGGTCAAATAACAACTTCATCTGGTAGGCAAGTGAGTAAACATTCAAAAAATGTATGCAAATACCCTAGCAACCATGACCACGCCCATAGCAACAGCCAAACGGTTGTGTATTTCACAAAGATAACAACAGGGTTTAATAGACAATTGAATAAACATTCAAAAAATGTATGTAAATTTGCATAGCAACAAGACCACACCCATAGCAACAGCCAAATAATCATGTGTATTGCAAAGATAACAGGAATAGAAAGACAAATGAATAAACATTCAAAAAATGTATGCAAACACCCTAGTAACCATGACCACGCCCATAGCAACAGCCAAACGGTGGTGTATTTCACAAAGATAACAATGGGGTTTAATAGACAATTGAATAAACATTCAAAAAATGTATGCAAATACCCTAGCAACAAGACCACGCCCATAGCAACAGCCAAATGATCACGTGTATTGCAAAGACAATATCAGGAATTCATACATAAGTGAACAAAAACATACATAAATGTATGCAAATATATCTAACAACATGACCACACCCATAGCAACAGCCAAATGATAGCATTTATTGTAAAGATAGCAACATGGTTGGATAGGCAACTGGATAGTTATTCAGCAAATGAACACCTATTGTTAGCATGGACTAGCATATGGATAAACATTTTTAAAAACTGTACAGTTGTGCTACAACGCCATTGGCTGTATTTTTTTATTTTTTAAGTTTAGTCATCATTGATCAGCTAGGAGTTATAATTTCTATGCAATGTTTTAAAAATAATAAACAAACTTGGCCCATGTATTTTCCAGATATAAACTTCATCCCATGTGATTTTCTTGTTGCTTGTTTATGTGTGAACATGTTTTTTTTATCAAAGAACATTCCATTACATATATTTTTTTGTGTCGAAAATATGTCACTTGGATAAGTCACGATGCACTCTGTGATCAATCGATAAAAATGTTGTAATTCTTTCCGAACATTTGCTGGAATTTCCACTTCTCAGAGAGCCTTATAAATAATAATATTTGTCATTTTGTATTTAAAGATTCAAACTTTAAAAAAACATCAAATTCTATGAATATCCAGACCGAAGTAGGATTTCAACGTTCATGCACAATAAATATGCGCAGAGAGGCTGTGCAGACAAATGTCCAGACTGTAGGGTAGAGGTGGGGGTTAGGATGGAGTATGGTAGAGGTGAGGGTTAGCTGGGAGGAGGGTGGAGGTGAGGGTTAGGAGGGAGGGTGGAATTTGAATGCTGAGTTTGTAGGTTAAAAATATGGTATTTGTAAATCTCTGACATGGGTACAACTAAGGAGGTTGATATCACGTCACTACTTCCTTCATAAAATACTGTGTCATCAACAAGCTATAAGACTTTGATGCAAATGATGTTTTTTCGATCCAAAATAAATGAAATTACATCCCTTTTTAGTGGTTGATATATCCAGGATAATAGTAACTTGTATCCATATTCATCCACATAATAATTGTTCCATGACATTTACAAAAACATCAAGCGCTTTGTTTGTAAATGTTTTGTCTGAAAATGAGTGTGAAAAATTACGTATGATTTTGTCAATTGATGAATATTGTTATTGTAATGGGTAGCCATGCCATTCTTAATTCCTGTAGACCCTAAAGCAGAGGAATGATAAATGAAGGGCTCTGTCATCTAATGTACTTTGCCACAGGTTCTTTGCAATAGACAGTGAAGCATTTGTCTCAAAAACATAGTTCTATAAGAAACCCAAGTGAGAAATAGACTCATTAGAGAGAGTGAAAAAAAATAACTTATGAGGACTGGAATAAAGCAACTTTAGTAAAGGTGGGAAATGCATTGTTATTCGTAATATAGAAACCCAGTGAAAGATAGAAATATAGAAATCCAGTGAAAGATAGAAATATAGAAACCCAGCAAAACAAAAAATATTTCTTCTAGGCTCAGTAAAACTCATACAGACAAAGTAGAATACATATAAACAAACAAATGATATCTAGAAAAAAATCAAAACTGAAGAAAAATGTCTTTGTTCTAGTGGGTATTATAGTGTCATAGTGTAGCATATATTAGATTTTTTGTTACATTGTAGCATATATTAGGTTTTTGTTATATTGTAACATATTACAATATTTTTTACATTGTAGCATAAATCAGGCTATTTGTTACATTCTAGAATATATTACATTATTTGTTACATTGTAGCATACAATTTGTTATATTGTAGCATATATTAGATTATTTTTTACATTCTAGCATATTTTTTATGGCTCACAATGAAATTTATATTAAGATTCATAAGTGCCCCTGCCAACTCACCACATCAATTTACATCAAACTGAAATTCTGGAACAAAAAATATGATATTGTGCCCTAGATAAGAGAAATGCCATCTGTGAATTGACTAGCCTGAATCTATTCCCACTTTTCCCATCAACAGGAATAAAATGATCCGTGGAATGAGTGCAGCTGACATGAATAATTAACCCAAGTGAGGGTTCAGTTGGCTACCTACTTATTTGAGCTCATTTCATTTTCTGCTTGACTACATCAAGATCAACATGAAGTATTCAACTTTGATCCTTGCTACCTGTCTAAACACTATGCCAAATTGTTTTCAATTATCATTGCTTCTTTTTAGCATAACTGAATGATAAGGTTCAGTAATGCTATAGACATGGTGTTTGTCAGTCTGTCTCTCTGTCTGTGTGGATGACTTAAACTCAAAAACCACTGGACAGATTGCCTTGGGTATGTATTTGGTAGGGATTACTTTTGTACTTTTGGAGTCTAGTTGGGAAATTGTTCAAAGGGTGACATCTGTGGGTGTATCAGTATAGATGAGGGGGGGGGGGGTTGACATCTGTGGGTGTATCAGTATAGATGAGGAGGGGTGACATCTGTGGGTGTACCAGTATAGATGAAGGGGGGGGGCATCTGTGGGTGTACCAGGATAGATGAAGGGGGGGGGGGCATCTGTGGGTGTACGAGAAGAGATGAAGGGGGGGGGGGGGCATCTGTGGGTGTACCAGGATAGATGAAGGGGGGGGGGGCATCTGTGGGTGTACCAGGATAGATGAAGGGGGGGGGGGCATCTGTGGGTGTACGAGAAGAGATGAAGGGGGGGCATCTGTGGGTGTACCAGGATAGATGAAGGGGGGGGGGGGCATCTGTGGGTGTACGAGAAGAGATGAAGGGGGGGGGGGCATCTGTGGGTATACCAGGATAGATGAAGGGGGGGGGGCATCTGTGGGTGTACCAGGATAGATGAAGGGTGAGTAAACATTCAAAACATGTATGCAAATATCCCTAGCAAACATGACCACGCCCATAACAACAGCAGATTGGTGTTGTATTTCACAAAGCTAACAACAGGGATTCTTAGACAAATGGATAAACATTCTAAAAGTATATGCAAATATTCCTAACAACAAGACCTCACCCATAGTAACAGCCAAATGATCGCATATATTGCAATACATAACAGCATGGCAGGATAGGCAACTCGATAGTCATGAATACCTATTGTTAGCATGGGTTACCATGTGGATAAACATTTTTAAAAACTGTACAGTTGTGCTATGATGCCATTGGCGCTATTTTATTGGAATGTTATCAAGCCAACATCAATAAAATATGGTATGAAAAATATCCACCAAAAGTCAATAGTATATTTGGAAAGAAAAAGTATCAGAATAAACTTTTGAAATAACTGACACAGCTCACATGTCTGTTATAACTATTACTTCAGGGACTTTTAGTTTTATACATATTCAAGTATTCAAGTGTCTACCCTCACATTATCAATGATGAACTTTCTAATCAGACATTGACCTTTGACCTATGACAAACATTTTTAAGGTGAAGTGACCAAAATATTTCTTTGTATGTTGACTCCATTTACAAATGTAAATGTCAATACACCAAAGGTCAGCTTTCTTTTCATATCTTGACCTTTGACTCTTATTTCCAAGGTCAAATAGCAAATTGGTCAATCAATTATGAAGTATTGTATGTAGAGACACCATTCAAATTTGCTTGCCATAAAACATACAAGTTGGGCTTGCTAAGTCAAATTATAGAAGAAATCCATGTTGATGAATTTTTAATTTTTAAGTTTGTTAAAATCTGATCATAATCTGATCAAATCCTTTTCAGAAAATTTTCTCATTCTGCATATATTTGTCTCATTTTAAAGTTTTCTTCGACCAGACATGCAGAAAAAAAACAAGTTTTTGTGCATAAATGCTGTCCAATGTTGATTTCAAATTGTACATACATTTACTAAAAACATGAATTTTTGTCATTTTGTAAATTTTCAGCAGATGTCTGCTCTATTGTGAACTACAATTACTAAAATCCCATTTAGTACACATTACTGTCAACATTTGGGTTAAAAGCTGATCAGTTTTAGAAACATTTTGTAAAAAACACTTAGCAGATGAAGTATTGGATTGCAAGAGACAGCTGTACTTGGTCTATCTGGTGAGTTCTGTGAGACTAAATGGTTGTGGTATTTATAAGGTATGAATTGATGTACAAAATGTCTACAGTTGCCAATTTAAGTTTATCTTGTTGTCAAGTAGACCAGATGCTAGATGAAAGGAGACAAAATCATTCAACTAGGAGTAAGATTTTCTAGTGTTTCCATAGCAACAAAGAGTCTTACATGGCTCAACATCTTGTCACCTTTGTTGCCATAGCAACCAAGGGTTTAGTAAAGAATTGACACTGTACTCTTTTCTGTGAAGTACTTTTATCCACAGTGGCTTGAAAGAGACAATTCATCCTAACACCCAGTTTAAGGAGGTTAGCGGGAATATAGTGACGTTTGTTACACAACATGTTTCGTTTTATGTGATAAACAGAAAGTAGCAGTCACATGTCATCAGTCTCATTAGAAATGTTAAAAGAACATGATGCTAAGTGGACTTTCATTATTATTCAACTGACAACTGTGACTTGATCCTCTCTTACTCTGAGGTCTTCAGTACTTTGTAACAACTGTGACTTGATCCTCTCTCATTTTGAAGTCTTCAGTACTTTGTAACAACTGACAACTGTGATTTGATCCTTTCTCACTTTGAAGTCTTCAGTACTTTGTAACAACTGACAACTGTGATTTGATCCTTTCTCACTTTGAAGTCTTCAGTACTTTGTAACAACTGACAACTGTGACTTAATCCTTTCTCACTTTGAAGTCTTCAGTACTTTGTGACAACTGACAACTGTGACTTGATCCTCTCTCACTTTGAAGTCTTCAGTACTTTGTGACAACTGACAACTGTGACTTAATCCTTTCTCACTTTGAAGTCTTCAGTACTTTGTAACAACTGACAACTGTGACTTGATCCTCTCTCACTTTGAAGTCTTCAGTACTTTGTAACAACTGTGACTTGATCCTCTCTCACTTTGAAGTCTTCAGTACTTTGTAACAACTGACAACTGTGATTTGATCCTCTCTCACTTTGAAGTCTTCAGTACTTTGTAACAACTGTGATTTGATCCTTTCTCACTTTGAAGTCTTCAGTACTTTGTAACAACTGACAACTGTGATTTGATCCTCTCTCACTTTGAAGTCTTCAGTACTTTGTAACAACTGACAACTGTGACTTGATCCTCTCTCACTTTGAAGTCTTCAGTACTTTGTGACAACTGACAACTGTGACTTAATCCTTTCTCACTTTGAAGTCTTCAGTACTTTGTGACAACTGACAACTGTGATTTGATCCTCTCTCACTTTGAAGTCTTCAGTACTTTGTAACAACTGACAACTGTGATTTGATCCTCTCTCACTTTGAAGTCTTCAGTACTTTGTAACAACTGTGACTTGATCCTCTCTCACTTTGAAGTCTTCAGTACTTTGTGACAACTGACAACTGTGACTTAATCCTTTCTCACTTTGAAGTCTTCAGTACTTTGTGACAACTGACAACTGTGATTTGATCCTCTCTCACTTTGAAGTCTTCAGTACTTTGTAACAACTGACAACTGTGATTTGATCCTCTCTCACTTTGAAGTCTTCAGTACTTTGTAACAACTGTGACTTGATCCTCTCTCACTTTGAAGTCTTCAGTACTTTGTGACAACTGTGACTTGATCCTCTCTCACTTTGAAGTCTTCAGTACTTTGTGACAACTGACAACTGTGATTTGATCCTCTCTCACTTTGAAGTCTTCAGTACTTTGTGACAACTGACAACTGTGACTTAATCCTCTCTTACTCTGAGGTCTTCAGTACTTTGTAACAACTGTGATTTGATCCTCTCTCACTTTGAAGTCTTCAGTACTTTGTGACAACTGACAACTGTGACTTGATCCTCTCTCACTTTGAAGTCTTCAGTACTTTGTAACAACTGTGATTTGATCCTCTCTCACTTTGAAGTCTTCAGTACTTTGTAACAACTGACAACTGTGATTTGATCCTCTCTCACTTTGAAGTCTTCAGTACTTTGTAACAACTGACAACTGTGACTTAATCCTCTCTCACTTTGAAGTCTTCAGTACTTTGTAACAACTGTGATTTGATCCTCTCTCACTTTGAAGTCTTCAGTACTTTGTAACAACTGTGATTTGATCCTCTCTCACTTTGAAGTCTTCAGTACTTTGTAACAACTGACAACTGTGATTTGATCCTCTCTCACTTTGAAGTCTTCAGTACTTTGTAACAACTGTGACTTGATCCTCTCTCACTTTGAAGTCTTCAGTACTTTGTGACAACTGACAACTGTGACTTGATCCTCTCTCACTTTGAAGTCTTCAGTACTTTGTGACAACTGTGATTTGATCCTCTCTCACTTTGAAGTCTTCAGTACTTTGTGACAACTGACAACTGTGATTTGATCCTCTCTCACTTTGAAGTCTTCAGTACTTTGTAACAACTGTGACTTAATCCTCTCTCACTTTGAAGTCTTCAGTACTTTGTAACAACTGTGACTTAATCCTCTCTCACTTTGAAGTCTTCAGTACTTTGTAACAACTGTGACTTGATCCTCTCTCACTTTGAAGTCTTCAGTACTTTGTGACAACTATGACTTGATCCTCTCTCACTTTGAAGTCTTCAGTACTTTGTGACAACTTGTTGAGCATCAGAATTATTACTTGTTGGTAGTGACACAAATTGTATCGCTTCTGACCAAACCATTGTTATAGTTGGTAGAATGAGGTGTCTAATTTAAACTCTGACCAAACCATTGTAATAGTTGGTAGAATGAGGTGTCTAATTTAAACTCTGACCAAACCATTGTAATAGTTGGTAGAATGGGGTGCATAATTTAAACCCTGACCAAACCATGGTAGAATGGGGTGTCTAATTTAAACCCTGACCAAACCATGGTAGAATGGGGTGTCTAATTTAAACCCTGACCAAACCATGGTAGAATGGGGTGTCTAATTTAAACCCTGACCAAACCATTGCGGTTGTTGGTAGAATGGGGTGCATAATTTAAACCCTGACCAAACCATGGTAGAATGGGGTGTCTAATTTAAACCCTGACCAAACCATGGTAGAATGGGGTGTCTAATTTAAACCCTGACCAAACCATGGTAGAATGGGGTGTCTAATTTAAACCCTGACCAAACCATTGCGGTTGTTGGTAGAATGGGGTGCATAATTTAAACCCTGACCAAACCATGGTAGAATGGGGTGCATAATTTAAACCCTGACCAAACCATTGCAGTTGTTGGTGGAGACATCATAGATGAACCCTAGATAATACATATGCTTTATTTATTACAACAGTCGATGAAATGGTTTGACTCCACTGTGGGGGGAATGGTCTGACTCCACTGTGGGGGGAATGGTTTCACACTCCTGTGGGGGGGGATTGGTTTGACTCCACGGGGGAATATGGTTTGGCTCCACTGTGGGGGAATGGTTTGACACCACTGTGGGAGGAATAGTTTGACTCCACTGTAGGGGGAATTGTTTGACCCTTGTGGAGGGAATGATTTGACGCCCTTGGGTCGTGTGGGTTAAGAACAGTTAAACTACTGATATGGGCATGTAGTTTGCATGCAAGAAAGTCTGTTCCAGGGTTCCTTTTTTTTTTTACAAAATCTTTTGAATATATAATATGATTCATTGTAATTCATGTGTCAATAACCTAATTGTTGATTCAATTCTACTGCTTACTGTTAATCAATTCATCACCTTGGTTATGTTGCTACACCATGTTTTAAGGAAGGATAGTGTAACCCGGGTAACCATCCTATTATGCTCTCCTAATTATACAACGTTGTTTGAATCCCAATTTAAAAGCCCCTAAACGTTCATTTGACATCGATCTCCATGCAGCTCTGCCAAAAATATAGACTGTGAGAATCATAATTCACTTCAGCAATTCTTTTACACAAAAGCCACATGATGTCTAACAGACTGAGAAAGAAACATTCTTTTTTCTGTAAGTTACTGTAATGATAACATTTGATGTGGTTTTTAGCACAACTGAACTTCTAAACTTCATGTAAATGTGTATGTCTGTCTCTCTGTGTCTGTCTGTCTGTCTGTATGTATGTATGTATGTATGTATGTATGTATGTATGTATGTCTCTGGATGTGTAACCAACTTAAATTAAAAACTGCTGGACCGATTAGACTAGACAAGTTGAATGGGTTATTAGTATGCAAATTAGGGGTAAAAATATAATTTTTGTAATTATTGTTATTGGAATTCATTGACTGAAAGTTTACTTTCAGATAATTTAGCACAGTTTACATTAAGGTAACACTGATAATTTAGCACAGTTTACATTAAGGTAACACTGATAATTTAGCACAGTTTACATTAAGGTAACACTGATAATTTAGCACAGTTTACATTAAGGTAACACTGATAATAATACCCCTGCTGATGACAACAGAATTAGAAAACTAACTTACAGAAAAATTTATCAGCGTCTGAATTTTGCAACCCAAAAATATTTGATCATTATGAAAGATTACAGGATTCAAGGTACTACTCTACTAGTCAGGTTATTTATCTGAGTTATTTGAGTCGAGTTTGATTTGTTTTGGCACTTTGGGCCTGCAACATTTATTTTTTAAAGGGTATATATTGTACCCATATTTAGTATTTTCCCATGGAAATAACTCCCCTATTTTAGACAACAGAGAATACCGACTCAAACATGCCAAAAACAAACAACATCTTTTTCTAATTTTCTTCTTCTTCATGTATTATGTCTTATTTTTGGAAAAATCCATGATATTGTGAGTTTTGTTACCATGGCAATGGATGTTTATGAAATGACTACTTTTTAGAACTCAGCATATCAAATTTCCCTTTTGTGTGTGGCTGCTACATAAAAATGTTATTATCCAAATCACTATAATTTTATTGTCAGAGAAATATTTGACCAAACTATGACATTTGCAAATGTACTTTATGTTTCCATGGAGACAGCTCATATTTTAGTCAATTTGTGTTACAAATGATATAAACAACTCATGTTTTATACATTGCAATAATCACAACTTTTTGGCAGGCTATTTATTGTTTGGATGTAGACCACTGAAAAAGGTAGAAATATTTCCTCATGTACAAGTTTTTTTTAGAACTTTAAGGTAAAAGTGATCAGTATGTCAGAACTTTCAGCCACTAAATGTCTGTAGATTTGTTCACCTCATATAGTTAGCTGCACTTACGTCATTTGACTTGTACAACTGCTAGATGCATACTTGTGTCATGTTACTTACACAACATGTACACTTGTGTCATGTGACTTACACTACTGGTACATGTACACTTGTGTCGGAATGACGTGACATATACTACACTTATGTTGGCATATGTCATGTGACGTATACAGTTTTAGAATGTATCGATCTCTAGGTAAAGTGTTTTGTCAACAGAAATGTACAAGTAGCAGCTCTTCACTTGTGTTTACACATAGTAATTATCTTATTGACCCAGACTAGGTACTAGTAATATGCCAATACAGTGAGTTTATAGAGCTAGTAAATTGGCAGACCCAGACTAGGTAATATGCCAATACAGTGAGTTTAGAGTTAGTATGGCACTGACCCAGACTAGGTAATATGCCAATACAGTGAGTTTAGAGTTAGTATGGCACTGACCCAGACTAGGTAATATGCCAATACAGTGAGTTTAGAGTTAGTATGGCACTGACCCAGACTTGGTAAAATGCCACTTTTCAAACGACACCGTTGACAGCAGACAAGCAATGTAATATGTTATCGTCTGAATTCTACGCCCAAATGACAATTGAGTGTTTGTTTGAAACAGGGTTGCAGACTTCAAATCCAAATTCTGCACCTTTTCTACAGAATGTTACATTACTGTAGGTATTTTGTATGTTCCGACAAAGTTGCCTAGCCTGAAAGTGTACGCTGTCACTGTAGGGAATGAGTTTTGACATTGTCAGTCGTCAATAAAAACAATAGTTATCATTCTAAAATTACCTCATTTTGAAAGGGAACATACTTTGTGGTTCATTTATGGAGTTTTGACTTTTGATCAATATTAGTGGCGAATTCGCCACGTCGAAATTGCCAATGCGGTAATAAGGCAGCCATTGTTTTCACTTTAGTAAATGGTTTATTTTAGTCAATGAATCTAGCAGCTCAAAAGTGAGGGATAGTTATTCAGGAAATGGTAGATGGTTTGGCTTGACATACCACTGGAAGATGCTAGCCCTCTGTGTCACTGTCAATGAGATTGAACATTCTTCAGACAAGACCTTTTCAGTTATGATTAGCAAAATATTTATTTTTGCCAAGATTAGTAAGTCTGTAATGACTATTTACATAGTGTGTTTTGCCATGTCACACACATTGAGTTACTATGATGAGATTATTAAGACCCCTCAACTAAATGTAGTCCTGCTTGCATAAATGTGTGCACCGTCTGCAAGCAGGACTAGACTAAATCCCTATATAATGTTATGTCTACTACAAGTTCAATGTTGTTGACAATTAACCAACCATAATTGAAATTTGAATTACCTTAAAATTATTTTAAATCCCTACTTCAAGTCATTCATCATGAACCCTAAAAATCCCTTTTTTCCCCCGTAAATCAAACCTTTTTTTCTCCTGTAAATCAAACTATTTCTTGTGTATTGCGGGCGGAGTCTGTAACATTTATGGGTGGCCATTTCTTTCAAATGCTGGTTAAAGGTAATGCAGAACAAGAGAAGAAGAAAAATATATATAAAATATGCATACTTTTAACTGAATAGTTGCCATAGTTGTTGTGAACAAAGCATTATTTATTGCATATAACTCAAAAACTTTATTTAAGACTCCATTCAAGTATCTATCCCTATATAAATTGGTATAAACTTTATTTAAGACTCCATTCAAGTATCTATCCCTATATAAATTGGTATAAACTTTATTTAAGACTCCATTCAAGTATCTATCCCTATATAAATTGGTATAAACTTTATTTAAGATGCCATAGCGCCATTCAAGTATCTATCCCTATATAAATTGGTATAAACTTTATTTAAGACTCCATTCAAGTATCTATCCCTATATAAATTGGTATAAACTTTATTTAAGACTCCATTCAAGTATCTATCCCTATATAAATTGGTATAAACTTTATTTAAGACTCCATTCAAGTATCTATCCCTATATAAATTGGTATAAACTTTATTTAAGACTCCATTCAAGTATCTATCCCTATATAAATTGGTATAAACTTTATTTAAGATGCCATAGCGCCATTCAAGTATCTATCCCTATATAAATTGGTATAAACTTTATTTAAGACTCCATTCAAGTATCTATCCCTATATAAATTGGTATAAACTTTATTTAAGACTCCATTCAAGTATCTATCCCTATATAAATTGGTATAAACTTTATTTAAGACTCCATTCAAGTATCTATCCCTATATAAATTGGTATAAACTTTATTTAAGACTCCATTCAAGTATCTATCCCTATATAAATTGGTATAAACTTTATTTAAGACTCCATTCAAGTATCTATCCCTATATAAATTGGTATAAACTTTATTTAAGACTCCATTCAAGTATCTATCCCTATATAAATTGGTATAAACTTTATTTAAGACTCCATTCAAGTATCTATCCCTATATAAATTGGTATAAACCATGACAATGGTCAATTATCAAAATTCATTATTTTCCTTCATTTGACAACACTTTATAACATTTACTTGTTGCCACTAAAAGTAAAGTATTTGTAGGACTGTAATCAATGTCTACAAAACATTCAGATATTATGGGATATACTAAGAGATGTGTTGATTTAATAACTAACCTGGGTTTCTTGATTTTAAACAATTATTTGTAGAGAATTGCCTGGTGTTGGCATTGATATAAGTTGTACAGCTTGTTAGCATTAAATAAGAGAGGAAACTAAAAAGGCATAAAAAGAGAGATTGATGTCAGATAGCCAGTTATCAAAGTTATCAAAGACAAATTTACAAATGATTGTGACATTTTCAAGGTTAAGTAGTCAATTAAGAAATGTAAACCACAGCCAACTCAATCAATCATTACAACAACTAGCCAACTCTATCAATCATTACAACAACTAGCTAACTCTATCAATCATTACAACAACTAGCCAACTCTATCAATCATTACAACAACTAGCCAACTCTATCAATCATTACAACAACTAGCTAACTCTATCAATCATTACAACAACTAGCTAACTCTATCAATCATTACAACAACTAGCCAACTCTATCAATCATTACAACAACTAGCCAACTCTATCAATCATTACAACAACTAGCCAACTCTATCAATCATTACAACAACTAGCTAACTCTATCAATCATTACAACAACTAGCTAACTCTATCAATCATTACAACAACTAGCCAACTCTATCAATCATTACAACAACTAGCCAACTCTATCAATCATTACAACAACTAGCCAACTCTATCAATCATTACAACAACTAGCCAACTCTATCAATCATTACAACAACTAGCCAACTCTATCAATCATTACAACAACTAGCCAACTCTATCAATCATTACAACAACTAGCCAACTCTATCAATCATTACAACAACTAGCCAACTCTATCAATCATTACAACAACTAGCCAACTCTATCAATCATTACAACAACTAGCCAACTCTATCAATCATTACAACAACTAGCCAACTCTATCAATCATTACAACAACTAGCCAACTCTATCAATCATTACAACAACTAGGTTTGGAATTGGATTTTTCATACACTACACACGTAATATTTATAACATTTTTCACACACTACACGTAATATTTATAACATTTTTCTACTCAATTTCATTTGCATTTATTCTGTACTTTGGCCTCAAGTACAAATTTTAACAAATTACGTTTGTTCTGATATCATTAATAATCAATTGTTATTATACATCTACACTCATCTACATTTTGTCTACATTTCATCTACTCATCTACATTTTGTCTACACTCATCTACATTTTGTCTACACTCATCTACATTTTATCTACTCATCTACATTTTGTCTACATTTCATCTACTCATCTACATTTTGTCTACACTCATCTACATTTTGTCTACACTCATCTACATTTTGTCTACACTCATCTACATTTTATCTACTCATCTACATTTTATCTACTCATCTACATTTTGTCTACATTTTATCTACTCATCTACATTTTGTCTACACTCATCTACATTTTATCTACTCATCTACATTTTGTCTACACTCATCTACATTTCATCTACTCATCTACATTTTGTCTACATTTCATCTACTCATCTACATTTTGTCTACACTCATCTACATTTTGTCTACATTTTATCTACTCATCTACATTTTGTCTACACTCATCTACATTTCATCTACACTCATCTACATTTTGTCTACATTTCATCTACTCATCTACATTTTGTCTACACTCATCTACATTTTGTCTACATTTTATCTACTCATCTACATTTTGTCTACACTCATCTACATTTCGTCTTCACTCATCTACATTTTATCTACTCATCTACATTTTGTCTACATTTCATCTACTCATCTACATTTTGTCTACATTTCATCTACTCATCTACATTTTGTCTACACTCATCTACATTTTGTCTACATTTTATCTACTCATCTACATTTTATCTACTCATCTACATTTTGTCTACATTTTATCTACTCATCTACATTTTGTCTACATTTTATCTACTCATCTACATTTTGTCTACATTTCATCTACTCATCTACATAAAGTCTACATTTTATCTACTCATCTACATTTTGTCTACATTTCATCTACATTTCGTCTACATTTCATCTACTCATCTACATAAAGTCTACATTTTATCTACTCATCTACATTTTGTCTACATTTCATCTACTCATCTACATTTTGTCTACATTTTATCTACTCATCTACATTTTGTCTACACTCATCTACATTTTATCTACTCATCTACATTTTGTCTACACTCATCTACTCATCTACATTTTGTCAACACTCATCTACATTTTGTCTACACTCATCTACATTTTGTCTACACTCATCTACATTTTATCTACTCATCTACATTTTGTCTACATTTCATCTACTCATCTACATTTTGTCTACACTCATCTACATTTTGTCTACACTCATCTACATTTTGTCTACACTCATCTACATTTTATCTACTCATCTACATTTTGTCTACATTTTATCTACTCATCTACATTTTGTCTACACTCATCTACATTTTATCTACACTCATCTACATTTTATCTACTCATCTACATTTTGTCTACATTTTATCTACTCATCTACATTTTGTCTACACTCATCTACATTTTGTCTACATTTTATCTACGCATCTACATTTTGTCTACACTCATCTATATTTTGTCTACACTCATCTACATTTTATCTACTCATCTACATTTTATCTACTTATCTACATTTTATCTACTCATCTACATTTTGTCTACATTTTATCTACTCATCTACATTTTGTCTACACTCATCTACATTTTGTCTACACTCATCTACATTTTATCTACTCATCTACATTTTGTCTACATTTTATCTACTCATCTACATTTTGTCTACACTCATCTACATTTTGTCTACACTCATCTACTTTTTATCTACTCATCTACATTTTATCTACTCATCTACATTTTGTCTACATTTCATCTACATTTCGTCTACATTTCATCTACTCATCTACATAAAGTCTACATTTTATCTACTCATCTACATTTTGTCTACACTCATCTACATTTGGTCTACACTCATCTACATTTTGTCTACACTCATCTACATTTCGTCTTCACTCATCTACATTTTATCTACTCATCTACATTTTGTCTACATTTCATCTACATTTTGTCTACACTCATCTATATTTTGTCTACACTCATCTACATTTCGTCTACATTTATCTTCATTTTGTCTACATTTCATCTACAAGAGCTCATTATATATGCACAAAAGTAGACCATATTTAGCTAATGGTTTTTTGTCTACTGTAGACGAAAATAGATCGAGGTTAGGAAGAGTAGATCAATATACTGGTTTGATAAGGGTCTGCTCTTCCTCTGATTCTCGTCATCTTTGTGTTCCAAGGGTATCTACAATCTCAGACTTTTGATGAAAGATCTTTCTGTCACATTGGTCCTACATCATAGAATAATCTCCCTTTCAACCTCTTACATTCTTCTGCCATGCTCTCAAGACCTACCAGTATCTCTTTAAACATTACAGTCTCAGCCTTCTCTGATTGCCGAGTATCCAGTGTCTTTGAATCCACTTTTCCTCTTACCATATAGTAATGTTGTTTCATTTATTCCTGGCCTTGAGCCCTATACATCTTTAATATTGTAATGAACACTGTTATTTGATTGTTAAACAACAGTATTCTAGATATCCAACATGCTCACCATGTTGTCGAGTTGGTTGTCTTTAATTACAATCTCATGCAAATTTTATGTACAATATAATTAATGCATACTTGATGTACAATAACTTTATGTGCAATATGATTGCATTCAAATATTATGTAATATATAATTTGTGTAAATTTTATGAATATAATTAATGCAAATTTATGTGAACTATCCTTCCAAGCAAATTTTATGCTCAGTATGATTACATGCAAATTGTTATGCACAATATAATGACATGCAAATGTATACACAAAATAATTACATACAAATTGTATGCACAATATAATTACATGCAAATTGTATACACAAAATAATTACATGCAAATTGTATGCACAATATAATTACATGCAAATTGTATACACAAAATAATTACATGCAAATGTATACACAAAATAATTACATGCAAATTGTATGCACAATATAATTACATGCAAATTGTATACACAATATAATTACATGCAAATTGTATGCACAATATAATTACGTGCAAATTGTATACACAAAATAATTACATGCAAATTGTATACACAAAATAATTACATGCAAATTGTATGCACAATATAATTACATGCAAATTGTATACACAATATAATTACATGCAAATGTATACACAATATAATTACATGCAAATTGTATACACAATATAATTACATGCAAATAGCTGTAATGATGGGAGTGTGGTCAATAGTAGGAAGTATCAAATTCATACAAATTACATCAGGAAATGGTCAATCAATGCTGCAAATAATCTCCAACTTGCAGCCAGGAAATGGCAATCCAATGGTAGTCAGTACTGTGAAATAGTGTATAATCTCAAGATATTTTATCACTGGAAAGAGAAAATTGTATTTTGAAAGTTACTGTATCAAATATTCAAATTTATGCATATGACCTCAGGCACACAGCTAGGTGATTCAATTGCTTGGGATATTACAGTATATATTCAAATATATTCAAATGAACACAGGCATGTGACCAGTAAATGATTGTATAGGATGATAAGATGACTGTAATGCAATACACTCTGGTTACAATGATAAAATGACTAAATGGTAATACTGGTAATAGTCCGGTTCAGTTCAGCTGTTCTTTTAACATTCAAGGAATGAAGTGATCAAATTTCTGGATTATGTCCACATCAATTTTAGAATTGAAATCATCACAGAATATTTGGCATTATTATTATTAAGATAAATATTGTATTCGATGTGAGGTTCATAGTGTGTTTGGTAATTGGTTTATTACAACCCTTGGCAACAGTCTCAGAAGGGGGAATCTGATAAAATGTACAAGTTCAAAGTGTTTGTGAAGGTTTTAGAATAATTGAGTATATTATAACTCGAGCAAGAATTATAATGCACACCACAAGGCTTGCACTTATAGCAGCTCACCAGCGTGTACTAACATTTAAGCAACGGAAAATCTGCCTGTAACAGTCCTGTTAATACCAGATTATCTCAGTGATACATTAGGTTGAAAACACCTCACTTTATGTCACAGTTGGCAACTGGAAGGGTTAAATGTCTGTACCAGTCCTATGTTAACACCAGACTCAGCTTAGTGCTAACACTAAGCTGGCACTAACATCTGACCAGTATGTGGTAGCAACTGGAAGGGTTAATGTCTACACCAGTTCTATGTTAACACCAGACTAGCTCAGTGCTAACACTAGGCTGACACTAACACCTCACCAGTATGTGTTAGCAACTGGAAGGGTTAATGTCTGTACCAGTCCTATGTTAACACCAGACTAGCTCAGTGCTAACACTAGGCTGACACTAACACCTCACCAGTATGTGTTAGCAACTGGAAGGGTTAATGTCTGTACCAGTCCTATGTTAACACCAGACTAGCTCAGTGCTAACACTAGGCTGACACTAACACCTCACCAGTATGTGTTAGCAACTGGAAGGGTTAATGTCTGTACCAGTCCTATGTTAACACCAGACTAGCTCAGTGCTAACACTAGGCTGACACTAATGTAACCTCACCAGTATGTGTTAGCAACTGGCAGTATATTTTGGTAAAATAACAACATCATCTGATAGGCAAATGAGTAAACATTCAAAAAAAATGTATGCAAATACCCTAGCAACCATGACCACGCCCATAGCAACAGCCAAACGGTCATGTATTTCACAAAGATAACAGGGATTAATAGATAATTGAATAAACATTTAAAAAATGTATGCAAATTTGCCTGGCAACAAGACCATTCCCATAGCAACAGCCCAATAATAACATGTATTGCAAAGATAACAACAGGAATAGAAAGGCAAATGAATGAACATTCAAAAATGTATGCAAATGTGCCCAGCAACAAGACCACGCCCATAGCAACAGCCAAATGATCATGTACATTGCAAAGATAACAATGGGGATTAATAGACAATTGAATAAACATTCAAAAAATGTATGTAAATATGCCTAGCAACAAGACCACGCCCATAGCAACAGCCAAATGTTCATGTGAATTGCAAAGATAATATCAGGAATTCATACACAAGTGAACAAAAACATACAAAAATGTATGCAAATATATCTAACAACATGACCACGCCCATAGCAACAGCCAAAAGATAGCAACATGGTTGGATAGGCAACTGGATAGTCATTCAGCATTCACTTATTGTTAGCATGGACTATCATATGGATAAACATTTTTAAAACTGTACAGTTGTGCTGCAGCGCCATTGTGGTATTTTGACGAAGTCTGGGACGGGGACTTATGGATTAGGTTCCGTCTGTCCGGGTGTCCGTCCATCCGTCCGTCCGTCCGTCCATCCGTCACAGCTTTTTCTTGGAGATGCCTTGACCGATTTTTTTCTAACTTGGTACAGGGGCAACATACAATGGCATACATATGCACGTCAATTTGTTTCATGATACGATCCAATATGGCCACTGACCAGCCATTTTGTTTGCAAATTTTCCCTGTCTAAAGCCATAACTCAGACATGCTTGAACAGATCTCATTCAAAGTTGGTATTAGGACAGTGTTCTATGACATACATGTGCATATTCATTGTTGTCATGATACGATCCACTATGGCTGACTAGCAGCCATTTTGTTTGTGGATTTTCCATGTCCAAAGCCATAACTCAGACATGCTTGAACAGATCTCATTCAAAGTTGATATTAGGACAGTGTTCTATGACATACATGTGCATATCCATTTTCATCGTGATACGATCCAATATGGCTGCCTGGCAGCCATTTTGCTTGCAAATCTTCCATGTCCAAAGCCATAACTCAGACATGCTTGAACAGATCTCATTCAAAGTTGGTATTAGGACAGTGTTCTATGACATACATGTGCATATTCATTGTTGTTGTGATACGATCCAATATGGCCACCTGGCAGCCATTTTCTTTGCGATTTTTCTATGTCCAAAGCCATAACTCAGACATGCTTGAACAGATCTCATTCAAAGTTGATATTAGGACAGTGTTCTATGACATACATGTGCATATCCATTTTCGTCGTGATACAATCCCCCATACCTGACCCATCCTTTATTGTTGTAGGCATGTTCCATGTATAACAAGCAGACACAACATATCTAAATCTGTTTGATTTAGGTTCACAAGTGTTGTTGCGTGATCAGAGTAGTGATAAATCCTTAAAACCCAATCATAGCGGGGACTATGTCATTCTCAATGACTTGTTATCTGTTTATCTTAAAGTCAATCATTTTATAATGTCATTGTGTTACAGTTTTTCTGTTGTGATAACATTATGGAATAACAGACTCTCTGATTGATGCAACCATCATGTCATTGTATTTTAAAAGTTTTTTTTTTTTAATGTTTCACCAGAAATTCTTGTAGGGATGTGGGGACTGGTTTACATGTATAAATTGCCTTGATTGTAGCCATGACAATGTGTTTACACTCATTTATATTTAGTTTGCTAGTTCCATATTTGTAATTCTATCATTCAGGTAGCACTTAGTTGTTGCAGAGTATTTTGTAAGGACCAGTGAATTAATTGCCCAGTCATTTTACTAGGTTCCCTACCACTGTATTTGTTAAGGGTGATAATTAATAATAATAATGTTGGGTTCTTATATAGCGCTTTCCCACACCATGCTCAAAGGGCTTTACAATTATTACCCCTGGCTCGGATCAGAACGGAACAACGGCCCTTTAGTCTTCCTCAACTCCCCGGGGAGCATACAATCCATTGCAGCCATTTCAGCGCATAGGATTAAAGCCTTCACATTGCAACCTACATCCTACCAGGTCCCCAATTATACAGCTGGGTTAACTGAAGCACAGTCATGGTTCAAATCTTGCCCAAGGACTTTAGCCACTCAGAAACAAACAGCAGGCAGCGACAGGGCTCGAACCTGCAACCCGTAGATTCCAAGCCGGTCATGCTAACCATTCACCCATCATGACTCCACTAGGTAAAATCTACCTGAGGTCATTTTACCAGGGTTCCTTACCAATGTCTCTAGCTAAACTGAACTGAGATTCAGTAGTGCTATAGGCATGGTGAAATATATGCATGTGTGTGCAGATGTGTATGTATGTATGTATGTATGTATGTATGTATGTATGTATGTGTGTGCGCGCGTGTCTGTGTGCGTGTGTGTATGTGCGTGTGTGTATGTGTGTATATGTGTGTATGTGTGTATGTGTGTGCGTGTGCATGTGTGTATGTGCATGTGTACGTATGTGTGCATGTGCGTGTGTGTGTGTGTGTGTGTGTGTGTGTGTGTGTGTGTGTGTGTGTGTGTGTGTGTGTGTGTGTGTGTGCCTGCCTGATTAAATGATCTAAAATAAAAAATCTGACAGACTGATTGTTCAAATGAAAATGATTGCATCAGAGATGTGGGTTTTCAGTCCAAAATGTTATTTTTGATCAAAAAACTTTGATGACATGACACGATGATTCCATCAGTGATATGCATATTAGAGCTAAAAATGCATCTTTTTGGTCAAAATTCTATAATTCCAAATTATTAAGCAGATAGAGGCAGAGATTTGGTGGGAATATTCTAGTTAGGGCTGTTTAGATTAAGATGTACTCTTGATATAATGATCTCATTAGTGATATGCAAATTAGGGCTACAAATGTGTCTTTTTTGGTCAAAAATCTATAATTCCAAAACTACAGAGCAGATTTGACGAAAAATTTGTGGTAGTGTTCTTAGGGATGTTAGTAGTTTAAGAATTGTTCATGACATGATATTCCTATCAGTGATGTCTTTTTTGATAACAAATGTATGACCAAAAATTAGGATGTAAAAAGAGACAATTATTGAGGAGAAAGAAACATGGTGACATAGTGGTTGTTGGAAAGATATCTAGTTTCAGTTTATGATTTAGCAAAATTGTAAAACACATGATTAGAAATGGTTGGTAAAGTTTTATGGAGTCACAGTATTTCAGAAATTATGACACATCAATATATCGGTTGATGACAGGTGGACATTGTTGTATAAAGCCATTAAATATTAATAATTTCATTAATCTGAAAGACTTCATTCTAGATATTGTATGAATTATTCATCAATTCAATGAGTTTGTCGGCCTAACACTAAAATGATTAAATTATTGAATATTACTAATGATTAGTTCTTTCAGGGATAATTAAATACAAATATTAATCATTTTTGATAATGGTCCTTTGATTAATCTCAGCTTGCTTGGCTTTGACACCCATCTATATCTTTATATGGTATATTCCTATTGTGTTTTGTTTTAGTCAAGGTCAGTCCATTCTTCACAAAATAATGACATAGGATCATTTCAGTTACACTTTTAAGGTAAATATCTGAATTTATAATGTCTAAAGTAATAGTGGAAGAAAATTAAAATGCTGGTATGCTGAAAATTAGAATAAAAACAAAATGTCCTTAGGATGTGTGTTTGAGGGCAGTCTTTTCATATGTTATTAATCTGTTGTGAAAGTGAAAATGTGGTATAAAAATCCAACAACCTTTCACATGGTGCAAAAGACAAAGTGACTGACAGACTCTCCTGATATGGCAATTTACAAAGTGACTGACAGACTCTCCTGATATGGCAATTTACAAAGTGACTGACAGACTCTCCTGATATGGCAATTTACAAAGTGACTGACAGACTCTCCTGATATGGCAATTTACAAAGTGACTGACAGACTCTCCTGATATGGCAATTTACAAAGTGACTGACAGACTCTCATGATATGGCAATTTACAAAGTGACTGACAGGCTCTCCTGATATGGCAATTACAAAGTGACTGACAGACTCTCATGATATGGCAATTTACAAAGTGACTGACAGACTCTCCTGATATGGCAATTTACAAAGTGACTGACAGGCTCTCATGATATGGCAATTTACAAAGTGACTGACAGACTCTCCTGATATGGCAATTTACAAAGTGACTGACAGACTCTCCTGATATGGCAATATACAAAGTGACTGACAGACTCTCATGATATGGCAATTTACAAAGTGACTGACAGGCTCTCATGATATGGCAATATACAAAGTGACTGACAGACTCTCCTGATATGGCAATTTACAAAGTGACTGACAGACTCTCCTGATATGGCAATTTACAAAGTGACTGACAGGCTCTCATGATATGGCAATATACAAAGTGACTGACAGACTCTCATGATATGGCAATTTACAAAGTGACTGACAGGCTCTCCTGATATGGCAATTTACAAAGTGACTGACAGGCTCTCATGATATGGCAATTTACAAAGTGACTGACAGACTCTCCTGATATGGCAATTTACAAAGTGACTGACAGACTCTCCTGATATGGCAATTTACAAAGTGACTGACAGGCTCTCATGATATGGCAATTTACAAAGTGACTGACAGGCTCTCCTGATATGGCAATTTACAAAGTGACTGACAGACTCTCATGATATGGCAATTTACAAAGTGACTGACAGACTCTCCTGATATGGCAATTTACAAAGTGACTGACAGACTCTCATGATATGGCAATTTACAAAGTGACTGACAGACTCTCCTGATATGGCAATTTACAAAGTGACTGACAGACTCTCCTGATATGGCAATTTACAAAGTGACTGACAGGCTCTCATGATATGGCAATTTACAAAGTGACTGACAGACTCTCCTGATATGGCAATTTACAAAGTGACTGACAGGCTCTCCTGATATGGCAATTTACAAAGTGACTGACAGACTCTCCTGATATGGCAATTTACAAAGTGACTGACAGACTCTCCTGATATGGCAATTTACAAAGTGACTGACAGACTCTGATGATATGGCAATTTACAAAGTGACTGACAGGCTCTCCTGATATGGCAATTTACAAAGTGACTGACAGACTCTCATGATATGGCAATTTACAAAGTGACTGACAGACTCTCCTGATATGGCAATATACAAAGTGACTGACAGACTCTCCTGATATGGCAATTTACAAAGTGACTGACAGACTCTCCTGATATGGCAATTTACAAAGTGACTGACAGACTCTCCTGATATGGCAATTTACAAAGTGACTGACAGACTCTCATGATATGGCAATTTACAAAGTGACTGACAGGCTCTCCTGATATGGCAATTTACAAAGTGACTGACAGACTCTCATGATATGGCAATTTACAAAGTGACTGACAGACTCTCCTGATATGGCAATTTACAAAGTGACTGACAGACTCTCCTGATATGGCAATTTACAAAGTGACTGACAGGCTCTCATGATATGGCAATTTACAAAGTGACTGACAGACTCTCCTGATATGGCAATTTACAAAGTGACTGACAGACTCTCATGATATGGCAATTTACAAAGTGACTGACAGGCTCTCATGATATGGCAATTTACAAAGTGACTGACAGGCTCTCATGATATGGCAATTTACAAAGTGACTGACAGGCTCTCATGATATGGCAATTTACAAAGTGACTGACACGCTCTCCTGATATGGCAATTTACAAAGTGACTGACAGACTCTCCTGATATGGCAATTTACAAAGTGACTGACAGACTCTCCTGATATGGCAATTTACAAAGTGACTGACAGACTCTCCTGATATGGCAATTTACAAAGTGACTGACAGGCTCTCCTGATATGGCAATTTACAAAGTGACTGACAGGCTCTCATCTCCTGATATGGCAATTTACAAAGTGACTTACAGGCTCTCCTGATATGGCAATTTACAAAGTGACTGACAGACTCTCCTGATATGGCAATTTACAAAGTGACTGACAGACTCTCCTGATATGGCAATTTACAAAGTGACTGACAGACTCTCCTGATATGGCAATTTACAAAGTGACTGACAGGTTCTCCTGATATGGCAATTTACAAAGTGACTGACAGGCTCTCATCTCCTGATATGGCAATTTACAAAGTGACTGACAGGCTCTCCTGATATGGCAATTTACAAAGTGACTGACAGGCTCTCATCTCCTGATATGGCAATTTACAAAGTGACTGACAGGCTCTCATCTCCTGATATGGCAATTTACAAAGTGACTGACAGGCTCTCATCTCCTGATATGGCAATTTACAAAGTGACTGACAGGCTCTCCTGATATGGCAATTTACAAAGTGACTGACAGGCTCTCATCTCCTGATATGGCAATTTACAAAGTGACTGACAGGCTCTCCTGATATGGCAATTTACAAAGTGACTGACAGGCTCTCATCTCCTGATATGGCAATTAATGCATTTATTCTTCCAAAATTTGAATTTTGAAAAATTAAAGATCCGAAACAATTTAGATTTGATAGTAAATTGTGTAATAACAACAGATGAAGTTTGGAGAGAGTATAATATTGTAAAATTGGATGTCTGTTCTAAAAGTATAGGAAAACATTGAATTTACATTGGGGTGGCAATTTTGAAAAGCCAAACATTCAACTTGAAAATATACATTAAAATATACATCAAAGTTAATTTGGTATTTTGTGAACATTTTTCAATAGAAATATATAAAATTGGATTTAGAATTTGGAGGGAAACATTGTGCAAACAAAATGCAAGACTAAACCTGCAAGCTGGTATCATAAAACTGTTAGCTGGTATCATAAAACTGTTAACTGGTATCATAAAACTGTTAGCTGGTATCATAATACTGTTAACTGGTATCATAAAACTGTTAGCTGGTATCATAAAACTGTTAGCTGGTATCATAAAACTGTTAGCTGGTATCATAATACTGTTAATTGGTATCATAATACTGTTAGCTGGTATCATAATACTGTTAACTGGTATCATAATACTGTTAACTGGTATCATAAAACTGTTAACTGGTATCATAATACTGTTAGCTGGTATCATAATACTGTTAACTGGTATCATAATACTGTTAACTGGTATCATAAAACTGTTAACTGGTATCATAAAACTGTTAGCTGGTATCATAAAACTGTTAGCTGGTATTATAAAACTGTTAACTGGTATCATAAAACTGTTAGTTGGTATCATAATACTGTTAGCTGGTATCATAATACTGTTAACTGGTATCATAAAACTGTTAACTGGTATCATAATACTGTTAGCTGGTATCATAATACTGTTAGTTGGTATCATAAAACTGTTAGTTGGTATCATAATACTGTTAGCTGGTATCATAATACTGTTAACTGGTATCATAAAACTGTTAACTGGTATCATAATACTGTTAGCTGGTATCATAATACTGTTAGCTGGTATCATAACACTGTTAACTGGTATCATAACACTGTTAACTGGTATCATAATACTGTTAACTGGTATCATAATACTGTTAGCTGGTATCATAATACTGTTAACTGGTATCATAAAACTGTTAGCTGGTATCATAATACTGTTAGCTGGTATCATAATACTGTTAGCTGGTATCATAATACTGTTAACTGGTATCATAAAACTGTTAGCTGGTATCATAATACTGTTAGCTGGTATCATAATACTGTTAACTGGTATCATAAAACTGTTAACTGGTATCATAATACTGTTAACTGGTATAATACTGTTAACTGGTATCATAAAACTGTTAGCTGGTATCATAAAACTGTTAACTGGTATCATAAAACTTAACTGGTATCATAATACTGTTAACTGGTATCATAATACTGTTAACTGGTATCATAAAACTGTTAGCTGGTATCATAAAACTGTTAACTGGTATCATAAAACTGTTAACTGGTATCATAAAACTGTTAACTTGTATCATAATACTGTTAACTGGTATCATAATACTGTTAACTGGTATCATAAAACTGTTAACTGGTATCATAAAACTGTTAACTGGTATCATAATACTGTTAACTGGTATCATAATACTGTTAACTGGTATCAAAACTGTTAACTGGTATCATAAAACTGTTAACTGGTATCATAATACTGTTAACTGGTATCATAAAACTGTTAACTGGTATCATAATACTGTTAACTGGTATCATAATACTGTTAACTGGTATCATAAAACTGTTAGCTAGTATTGTAAAACTGTTCACAGACATTTATTCTGGTAGATTTTACACTGAATTGAATTCAAAGTAAGATTTTTAGCACAACTAAACTGAGACTGAGAGTCAATGTGCTGTAGGTATGGTGAAATGTCTGTATAAGACTACCAATGTATTTGGTATGATTGCCTTGGTATTTGCTTGGAATATTGCATGTAGATGGAAAATTGTTCAAATGAAAATAATCGCATCAGATGTGCACTTCAGGGGTCAGAAAATGTGATTTTTGGTCAAAATATTTTAACTCGAAAACAACTGGTCTGAAATTTGAAAGGAACGTTCCTGGATGTGTTTAGTTTAAGGATTGTTCATGACTTGATGATCCTATGAGTGATATGCAAATTAGGGCTAAGCGTGTCTATTTGGTGAAAGTAGATTGGGCTGTAATTTAATAGGCATGTCTGTAAGGATATGAACATGAAGATATAGTCACAATATGATCATCTATCAGCAATGTGCAAATTAGGTCTAACAATCTCAATTTTGGTCAAAAACCTACATCTTAAAAACTGCATGGCGAATGAGGCTGAAACTTGGTGGGGATGTTTCTGAAGGTGTTATCTGCAGTTTGTGTTCAAAACATTTTAACACAACTGGTCCTAGAAACCATGGCATTGCCCTTAGCAACAGTGAGATGATGATGCATATTACAAGGATAACAACAGGCATTCACAGGCACATAAGTAAAGATTCCAAAAATGTAACCAAATATGCCTAGCAACAAGACCACACCCATAGTAACAGCCAAGTACAGTTGTAGTATGAAGCCACTGGTACTATTTTATAGCTTATTTGAGTTTAGTCTACAATTGTAGAATTAAGAAGTTATGCTAAAATATTGGTTAAAAGTGTTCATTTTGACTGAAAATACAGAAACAAGTATCGTTGTGGTTAAAAGTGTTCATTTTGACTGAAAATAGAGATACAAGTATCGTTGTGGTTAAAAGTGTTCATTTTGACTGAAAATACAGATACAAGTATCATTGTGGTTAAAAGTGTTCATTTTGACTGAAAATAGAGATACAAGTATCGTTGTGGTAAAAATAAAAGTGTTCATTTTGACTGAAAATACAGATACAAGTATCGTTGTGGTTAAACAGCTATGGCATGAATTCATTCACTTAGTTGGTTTTATACGCCACAAAATTTAATATCCTGTTAACATGAATAATTTATTAAGTCATCATAGCAAACTTCATATCAAACTAACTAACCAGAATTCGGATTGCTGTAATTACAGTTTTTATTAGCACAACTGAACTGAAGTGAAGGTTCAGTAGTGCTATAGGCATGGCAAAGTGTCTGTCTGTCTGTCTGTCTGTCTGTCTGTCTGTCTGTCTGTCTGTCTGTGTGTGGATGTGTGGCTGTGTGTGTGTGTGTGTGTGTGTGTGTGTCTGTGTATGTGTCTCTGTGTGTGTGTGTGTATGTGTGTATGTATGTATGTATGTATGTGTGTGTGTGTGTGTGTGTGTGTGTGTGTGTGTGTGTGTGTGTGTGTGTGTGTGTGTGTGTGTGTGTGTGTGTGTGTGTGTGTGTGTGTAAATGACTTAAAGTCAAAAACTGCCTGACCAATTGCCTTGGTGTTTGGTATTGACATTTATAACTTTGGGTTTGTAGATGGGAAATTGTTCAAATGAAAATGATCTCATCAGAGATATGTGTTTTCAGTCAAAAAAATAGATTTTTGATCAAAAACCATAAACTCCAAAACTAATGGGCAGATTGGCCTGAATTTTGGTGGAAATATTCTTGGCAGGACTAGCAGCTTGGGGCTGCCAAATCTTCACGCTGGACTGGAATATTTTGTTTTAATGTTAGCTCAGAATGTTTTTATCATTTTCAAAATTATGCTTAAAATTGTTAAAAGGCATATTGATTCCCCCCAAAAAAATTTTTTGACCTATTTTAGCTTTTAATCAGTTGTATCATTGGGGAAATGATCGACTATGTAATGGTAATGTGACTTTCATGACCCAAGACCTTGGTTCATTGCGCATGTGTGATAAATTAAATTATCACAGCTTCACACAGCATATAGGCTGTGACACGATATACGTTACAATTTACAAGCTTCAATTGTGTCATAAACACAGATTTCAGACATGGATGTTACAAAAATTGTACAAAATGATTCAAAAGGAGCAATGATAGCTGATCATTTATGAATAGTTTCAGTGTTGGAATGTTTCAATGTAAGTTTGCCGGTGTCGACACTTTTTGCAATGCCTTGCTATTGCTACCATTACATTATGTAGCAACAACACTTGAAAGTTATAGAAGACACATAATGTATACTGTACTGCAAGGTCAACCAAGACATGTACACATGCATGGCGTGTTACTGATGTTTACGTTTATTTCTTTTATACAGTAAATCCCAAATGAGTACTGAGTTCTAGAAATGTTTACATGTTATCTGGTGGATTAATATTTTGACAAGTTCACACTGAAGACAAAACTTTCAATCAATGACATGTAAATATGATAATTCCTTTACAATCATGCAAATATTGCCAAAAGTTACATAGTAAAGTTCAATTGGACTATTTGAAAAAACTGCTAGGGGTGTCAATCTACTTTGTTAGTATGAATGTTGTGTACTCCTGATAAAATCACACAATAGTTCATGGCAAAGTTTCACAATCAATGTAGTACTCCTGATATGAGGGGATCAGGATAAAAACGTAAACATGTACCACGAAGGTCAATTCAGGCAAAATAATGAAGGTAAAATAGCAATGAATGATTAGCCAACATCTACATCGGATTTTTATCAGATTGAGTATCATGTGGGACATATAGGTGATATCATAATATCATGTGGGACATATAGGTGATATCATATAATATCATGTGGGACATATAAGTGATGTCATAATATCATGTGGGACATATAGTGATGTCATAATATCATGTGGGACATATAAGTGATATCATATAATATCATGTGGGACATATAAGTGATGTCATATAGTATCATGTGGGACATATAAGTGATGTCATATAGTATCATGTGGGACATATAAGTGATGTCATAATATCATGTGGGACATATAGGTGATATATAATATGTGGGACATATAAGTGATGTCATATAATATCATGTGGGACATATAAGTGATGTCATATAGTATCATGTGGGACATATAAGTGATGTCATATAGTATCATGTGGGACATATAAGTGATGTCATAATATCATGTGGGACATATAGGTGATATCATATAATATCATGTGGGACATATAAGTGATGTCATAATATCATGTGGGACATATAGTGATGTCATAATATCATGTGGGACATATAAGTGATATCATATAATATCATGTGGGACATATAAGTGATGTCATAATATCATGTGGGACATATAAGTGATATCATAATATCATGTGGGACATATAGGTGACATCATATAATATCATGTGGGACATATAGGTGACATCATATAATATCATGTGGGACATATAAGTGATGTCATAATATCATGTGGGACATATAGGTGATATCATATAATATCATGTGGGACATATAAGTGATGTCATAATATCATGTGGGACATATAAGTGATATCATAATATCATGTGGGACATATAGGTGACATCATATAATATCATGTGGGACATATAGGTGATATCATATAATATCATGTGGGACATATAAGTGATGTCATAATATCATGTGGGACATATAGGTGATATCATATAATATCATGTGGGACATATAAGTGATGTCATAATATCACGTGGGACATATAAGTGATATCATAATATCATGTGGGACATATAGGTGACATCATATAGTATCATGTGGGACATATAGGTGATATCATATAATATCATGTGGGACATATAAGTGATATCATATAATATCATGTGGGACATATAAGTGATATCATATAATATGTGGGACATATAAGTGATGTCATAATATCATGTGGGACATATAAGTGATATCATAATATCATGTGGGACATATAAGTGATATCATAATATCATGTGGGACATATAAGTGATGTCATAATATCATGTGGGACATATAAGTGATGTCATATAATATCATGTGGGACATATAGGTGATGTCATATAATATCATGTGGGACATATAAGTGATATCATATAGTATCATGTGGGACATATAGGTGATGTCATATAATATCATGTGGGACATATAAGTGATGTCATAATATCATGTGGGACATATAGGTGATATATAGTATCATGTGGGACATATAGGTGATATATAGTATCATGTGGGACATATAGGTGATATATAATATCATGTGGGACATACAAGTGATGTCATATAATATCATGTGGGACATATGCACATCTATTTGTTTTCTGATAGATGCAAAATTGACAAAATGGCAGCCATCGTTGATAATAATTATTTACTTCATACGGTAACTCAAAAACTGTAATGGATAGAGACTCTAATCAAGTGTCTACCCCTATATTATCAGATGCAAGCTATGTTGGACGACTTTGACCTTGACCTTCAGGGCTAATTATCAAACGCAAGCTAATTCCTGCAATCACAGACACATTGTAGTGTTTACATATTGCTAATTTCTTTTCAATCATGTTTGCAAGTAATATTGAAGAAAGGAACTTAGAATACACAGTCAAGCATTATTTTTGTTGCCCATGTAATTTTTACTGATGGCAGCCATATTTGTAGTAAAAAATCACTTTACTTAATACTGCATTCCTGAACAACTTCAGTGGTAGACTCTCTTTATAGACCATTGAAATTAAGCTATTCCTTGCATATTTTAGACACTTGTGTGTGGCTAATGTCTTTTAGATCATGTCTATAGATTATGCAGAACCAGATAAACATACACATGCATTACATGTTTTTTGGTGCAAATATCATCAGTTGAAACTCCAAGATTCCTAAGACTTGTTAGACACTCATTGGTTGTCACATTCCGACACTAGGGTTTATGTATGTAATATTATCTTTTGAGGAGGAAAACAAGATTTAGAAATGTTTTGTGTGGCGTGATAAATGATGTATTGATGTATAATGAGTGTAAACCATTCTTATATCTCACACCTGTCTTGTGATGTGATAGTCACTTGCACAATTTAATTATCCATGTTTGTGTCATACTTTGGGTTAAAAAATAAATTACAACCATCTGCAGACTTCAGAAAAAATGTCAACAATTCCATTTAATGTTGTCAGTGGAATTTGTAGGTGATTGTAAGACTTTTGACTTAGTAGCTATGGCGACAGAAATTGAATAAATGAAATAAATTGATATTGGTATTCCCTTGCTAGCAAACTCACCATGGTGATAACCTTTGCAGGGAACTGATTCTAGATAGTGGAGTTATTGTATTCATTGTCTTGTATTAATTGTCATCATATATCATGTTAGCTTTCACAAGTTGCAAAATTTCTGTTGAGGATATGATACTGTGATCTGTGTTATATCTGATACTTAGTCATACTGCATAAATCATCATGATACTTAGTCATACTACATAAATCATCTGATACTTAGTCATACTACATAAATCATCTGATACTTAGTCATACTACATAAATCATCATGATACTTAGTCATACTGCATAAATCATCATGATACTTAGTCATACTGCATAAATCATCTGATACTTAGTCATACTACATAAATCATCTGATACTTAGTCATACTACATAAATCATCTGATACTTAGTCATACTACATAAATCATCTGATACTTAGTCATACTACATAAATCATCATGATACTTAGTCATACTACATAAATCATCTGATACTTAGTCATACTACATAAATCATCTGATACTTAGTCATACTACATAAATCATCTGATACTTAGTCATACTACATAAATCATCTGATACTTAGTCATACTACATAAATCATCTGATACTTAGTCATACTACATAAATCATCTGATACTTAGTCATACTACATAAATCATCTGATACTTATACTACATAAATCATCTGATACTTAGTCATACTACATAAATCATCATGATACTTAGTCATACTGCATAAATCATCTGATACTTAGTCATACTACATAAATCATCTGATACTTAGTCATACTACATAAATCATCTGATACTTAGTCATACTACATAAATCATCTGATACTTAGTCATACTACATAAATCATCTGATACTTAGTCATACTGCATAAATCATCTGATACTTAGTCATACTGCATAAATCATCTGATACTTAATCATACTGCATAAATCATCTGATACTTAGTCAAACTACATAAATCATCTGATACTTAGTCATACTACATAAATCATCTGATACTTAGTCATACTGCATAAATCATCTGATACTTAGTCATACTGCATAAATCATCTGATACTTAGTCATACTACATAAATCATCTGATACTTAGTCATACTGCATAAATCATCTGATACTTAGTCATACTACATAAATCATCTGATACTTAGTCATACTACATAAATCATCTGATACTTAATCATACTACATAAATCATCTGATACTTAGTCATACTGCATAAATCATCTGATACTTATACTACATAAATCATCTGATACTTAGTCATACTGCATAAATCATCTGATACTTAGTCATACTACATAAATCATCTGATACTTAGTCATACTACATAAATCATCTGATACTTAGTCATACTACATAAATCATCTGATACTTAGTCATACTACATAAATCATCTGATACTTAGTCATACTGCATAAATCATCTGATACTTAGTCATACTACATAAATCATCTGATACTTAGTCATACTACATAAATCATCATGATACTTAGTCATACTACATAAATCATCTGATACTTAGTCATACTACATAAATCATCTGATACTTAGTCATACTACATAAATCATCTGATACTTAAGTCATACTACATAAATCATCTGATACTTAGTCATACTGCATAAATCATCTGATACTTAGTCATACTGCTAAATCGTCTGATACTTAGTCATACTACATAAATCATCTGATACTTAGTCATACTACATAAATCATCTGATACTTAGTCATACTGCATAAATCATCATGATACTTAGTCATACTACATAAATCATCTGATACTTAGTCATACTGCATAAATCATCTGATACTTAGTCATACTACATAAATCATCTGATACTTAGTCATACTGCATAAATCATCTGATACTTAGTCATACTACATAAATCATCTGATACTTAGTCATACTACATAAATCATCTGATACTTAGTCATACTGCATAAATAATGATACTTAGTCATACTACATAAATCATCTGATACTTAGTCATACTACATAAATCATCTGATACTTAGTCATACTACATAAATCATCATGATACTTAGTCATACTACATAAATCATCTGATACTTAGTCATACTACATAAATCATGTGATACTTAATCATACTACATAAATCATCTGATAATTAGTCATACTACATAAATCATCTGAAACTTAGTCATACTGCATAAATAATGATACTTAGTCATACTACATAAATCATCTGATACTTAGTCATACTATATAAATCATCTGAAACTTAGTCATACTGCATAAATAATGATACTTAGTCATACTGCTAAATCATCTGATACTTAGTCATACTACATAAATCATCTGATACTTAGTCATACTACATAAATCATCTGAAACTTAGTCATACTGCATAAATAATGATACTTAGTCATACTGCTAAATCATCTGATACTTAGTCATTCTGCATAAATCATCTGATACTTAGTCATACTGCATAAATCATCTGATACTTAGTCATACTACATAAATCATCTGATACTTAGTCATACTACATAAATCATCTGATACTTAGTCATACTGCATAAATCATCTGATACTTAGTCATACTACATAAATCATCATGATACTTAGTCATACTACATAAATCATCATGATACTTAGTCATACTACATAAATCATCATGATACTTAGTCATACTACATAAATCATCTGATACTTAGTCATACTACATAAATCATCTGATACTTAGTCACACTACATAAATCATCTGATACTTAGTCATACTACATAAATCATCTGATACTTAGTCATACTGCATAAATCATCTGATACTTAGTCATACTACATAAATCATCTGATACTTAGTCATACTACATAAATCATCTGATACTTAGTCATACTACATAAATCATCTGATACTTAGTCATACTACATAAATCATCTGATACTTAGTCATACTACATAAATCATCTGATACTTAGTCATACTGCATAAATCATCTGATACTTAGTCATACTACATAAATCATCATGATACTTAGTCATACTACATAAATCATCTGATACTTAGTCATACTACATAAATCATCATGATACTTAGTCATACTACATAAATCATCTGATACTTAGTCATACTACATAAATCATCATGATACTTAGTCATACTACATAAATCATCATGATACTTAGTCATACTACATAAATCATCTGATACTTAGTCATACTACATAAATCATCTGATACTTAGTCATACTACATAAATCATCATGATACTTAGTCATACTACATAAATCATCTGATACTTAGTCATACTACATAAATCATCTGATACTTATACTACATAAATCATCTGATACTTAGTCATACTACATAAATCATCTGATACTTAGTCATACTACATAAATCATCTGATACTTAGTCATACTACATAAATCATCATGATACTTAGTCATACTACATAAATCATCTGATACTTAGTCATACTGCATAAATCATCTGATACTTAGTCATACTACATAAATCATCTGATACTTAGTCATACTACATAAATCATCTGATACTTAGTCATACTGCATAAATCATCATGATACTTAGAAATTTGGGGTTTTCAGTACTATGAGGTGCTTGAAAAAATCCTTAGGCTCTTAGAACTTCCTTCATATAGACTACCTCACCAAGCTTATCTGATGCTTTTCCAGGCGAAAGTGACCATGGTTGACCATGAACTACCATGGTCACCACAGTTTGATAAATGGTACAAATTACCATGGTTGACCATGGTCATCATGATTTTTGTTAAATGGCACCATCAACCATGGTTGACCATGGTATTCAACCATGGTCATGGTTTTGTTAAATGGCACAAATTACCATGGTCAACCATGGTCATGAACCATGATTGACCATGGTATTCAACCATGGTTGACCATGGTCATTTGTGTCATTTAACAAAACCATGGTTGACCATGTTAATGACAAATGGCAGAATCACAGGGTTTGTACAGACTACACCTGACTGACTAGAATTGGTAACTATCAGGTCATTAAAATAAGAATCACCAGGTGTCATAGATCTATCACTTAAGTCACTATTTTGGAAAAAAATGGCAGTGGGTCATGCATAATCCTATTCAACACAGGGCAGCTTAAAAACTTCAAATTAACACATGTAAAAATCACAGATTTTCATTCAATTTTAACAGAATTTTATTTGAAACTATCAGTAATGGAAGTCCAGTTTCAAAAAATGATCGATCATAACATAGAAACTACAGAGATCAAGGCCTACCATTATATAATACATAACTATATTATAATTGCCAGCATGGGTATATGATTGTATTGTAGCAGTGATCGGTAATTGGTGTAAAAAAAATTATTGACAACTGATTTTAATCAGGGTTAAAATCCTGTTGCCAATAACAAGTGACTAGAATATGAGTTGTCAAATATTAGTATTATGAATAACGTATAACTTGAGAATGTGCATAAAGGTCAGTGGATCACTTTTAGTGTTGTCAACATGCAACATATTATCCTAGCTAGGCCACAGGGCATCAAACAAACCAAACAACTTCAAATTTACACATGTAAAAAATCACAATTTCCATTCACTTTAAATTGAATTTCATTTGAAACTATCAGTAACGAAAGTCCACAGTTTTAAAAACGATCAATCATTATAAACATGTCTTTTCATAATAGGTTTTGTGTCTGCATTATGTTCATAATCTATACATTCATTTAGTCAAAAGCCCATAATGTTAATATTCCTTTAGCAGTGGACCCGAAGTCACTCCAAAGTGGCTGTCACAAGATAATTGCTTGATTTTGGGAAGGTATAAGATATTTCCTGTCGCTAAATTTTGAGTCGAGTAATGGTCTTTCACTCGACTTAACAAGGGGGGGGGGGGGGGGGGTATGTACCCAGGTGGACAAAAATTACAACCACAAACTCTACAGAAATTCAAAAAGTAGGGGTCAAAAGTCTACATTGTTGCCAGAAACAAGGGTCAAAAGTCTACATTGTTGCCAGAAAAGGGCGTCAAATGTCATGAGTTTTGAACACTTTTGATACACTTTCATGTTACACGTACATGCTTCAGACTCATCGCTAGTTCATTGGCTGCCTCAGGGGCCGAGGAGAGGGCACTTACTTCCGATAAATATGACTGCAAACAACCCGTAGTCACACCTTGTTCAAAATATGGGGTCAAAAGTCGTACGTGTATTCAAAGAGGTGGGTCAAACCTTCTCCACCACTCCTCCTCCCCACCCCACCCACCCCCTTAGCATCAGGGATTTATAGACAATTGAATGAACATTCAAAAAATGTGGGCAAATATGTCTAGCAACATGACTTCACCTATAGCAATAGCCAAATGACTGTGTATTGCAAAGGTAACAACATGATTGGATAGGCAATTGAATAATCATTCAGCAAATGAACACCTACACCTAACATGGATCAGCAGGTTGATAAATATATTTAAAAACTGTACACTCGTGCTACAACACCATTGGCGGTATTTTTAATCAAAATTTGAAGAAGGTTTATCAGATGTGTATTCAATCTTCGATATACATATCCTGAATGTTGGTAACAAAAATTGAAATTTCAAAACTACTGGGTAAAAGAAATACCATCGTTATAAATTAACAGCATGGATATCGATTCAGTTGTTTTATGACCCACTCATGAAATAATAATAATAATAATAATAATAATAACTTTATTTGCCATGTGCCAAAAATAGCATTGGAAATTGATTTTTCACACGAGCTCATAAAAGAAACAAATCGGGAATAAAACTGACAATAAAATAAGAAAGACACAACCGACAATAAAAAACACACACGGTACTAAAAAACAATATAAGACAAGTTGTTATAAAACAGGCAGTAGATAACTATGTACGGTTTAAAATACGGATAGCAAATGGATAAAAACTCTTCCTACAACGTTCTGTTCTTGTTCTGATGGCCCTATACCGCTTACCAGAGGGTAAAAGTTTAAATAAATCATATGCTGGGTGGCTAAAATCCTGGATGATGGCTTTTGCTTTGTGCATGGTGCGTGTCTGATAGATTGAATGTAATGATGGCAATTCTGTGCCGATGATTCTTTGTGCTGTACGCACAACCCGCTCAAGTGAATTCAATTCATCCTTGGTTATATTATTGAACCAGACTGTGATAGCATATGTTAATTCCTTGGTCTGTTGGATTGACAGACAGCCAGAAATAATTGCTGAGATCTTGTTCTAACAAATGAAGATAGGTTTTGTGTCAGATTCTTAAAAAGGTGTTTACTTTCTATTTTACAGGTGCGAACACTATTTGTGAGTGGTTTGCCGATGGATGCCAAGCCTAGAGAACTCTATCTACTGTTCAGGGCATATAAGGTAAGGACTCTGTCAAGAGAATGGAATTGTCTATTTGTAGGGATTATTTCTGTTCAAAAGGATTGACGAGCGATTAGAGGTCCCACTGAAGGAAAGATAATATATTTATATAGCGCTGGCTTTAAACAAGAATAGGTCATTTTACATTGTTAGACTGTCCATAATCACAGTAATTTTAAGAAATCATAAAGTTATTTTGGCCACAAACAGTTTGAGCTGTACAGACACAAGTTTTGACCCTTATAGGTATAACCTTTGACCTTTGACCACAGCGAAGGAGTGTACCAGCTGTCTGATGGAATGAGTAATCTCATGTAAGTCTTAAAAATGAAATGACTACCTCTCTTAGCCCATAAAATGGTAAAAAATGGGAATTGAACATGATATATTGTGGAGCTATCTCATGTCCACTCATTTTCTGTATATGAATTGTATCATAAGGAAATGAAAATTAATCACCAGGCGTGATGAAAAGATTTATGTTGCATTACCCTGATAACTTTCAGCCAGCAATTTAGAAGAATTGTCTTGTATGTAGTAATTTAGGATAAAGAAGTGCTTTGTGCATACTCATTTGTTCATCAAGTTAAAGGGTCCTAATTCAACTCATTTGTTCATCAAGTTAGATTGTCCTACATCATTCCTATTACCACACATTTGTTCATCTAGTTAAAGGGCCCTACATCAATTCGTTTTTAGTACAACCAAACTTCTAAGGTTCAGTAATGCTACAGGCATGGCAAAGTGTCTGTGTATGTGTGTGTATGCATAAACAACTTAGAGTAAAAAAAACCCGCTGGACTGATGACTAAAAATGTTTATTTTTGGTCAAAAAAAATTATTATTCCAAGGCTTGGCAGATTGGACTAAATTTAATGGGGAATGCATCTGGGTATGTGTATGAATCTGTATTCAAAACATGATAATAAAATCAGTGATATACATATTAGGTCTTAAAATGTTAATTTTCGTCAAAAACTGATATCTTGAAATGGTATGGTGAATGGGGTTGAAACTTGGTGTGGGGGTGGTTCTGGAGGTGATATGCTGCAGTTATTGTTGAAAACATTGTGACACAATTAGCCCTAGCAACCATGACCACATCCTTAGCAATTGCAAAATGATTATGGATATTACAAAGATAACAACAGGGATGTGTAGGTAAGTGAAAACAGATGTTGTGTTGTCATGGTGGTGTTAAAGTCAGCAAAGTAAAGGACCAAACATTTTTTTTTCAGTTGGGAGGAGAAGGGTCATACTTTGAAGGGGGGGGGGGGGGAGGCTATAATGATTTTGATGAAAGTAAAAATCCATTTCTTCAGTTCTAAAATTATTATTAAGGAACAAATTCCATTTTAGTAAGAATTAAAAATCCTTATAGTTATTTCGACACACACACAAGATGAAATGAACTCTAACCCCCTCCCCCTAAATGAAGGAATTATGTTTGTTGTGCATCTGTTTTAAAATGACATGGCCCCTAAGACAGTAAGTATATCACCTCAAAGACAGTAAGTATATCACCTTAAAGACAGTAAGTATATCACCTCAAAGACAGTAAGCATATCACCTCAAAGACAGTAAGCATATCACCTCAATGACAGTAAGTATATCACCTCAAAGACAGTAAGTATATCACCTCAAAGACAGTAAGTATATCACCTCAAAGACAGTAAGTATATCACCTCAAAGTCAGTAAGTATATCACCTCAAAGACACTAAGTATATCACCTTAAAGACACTAAGTATATCACCTCAAAGACAGTAAGTATATCACCTCAAAGACAGTAAGTATATCACCTCAAAGACAGTAAGTATATCACCTCAAAGACACTAAGTATATCACCTCAAAGACAGTAAGTATATCACCTCAAAGACAGTAAGTATATCACCTCAAAGACAGTAAGTATATCACCTCAAAGACACTAAGTATATCACCTTAAAGACACTAAGTATATCACCTCAAAGACAGTAAGTATATCACCTCAAAGACAGTAAGCATGTCACCTCAAAGACAGTAAGCATGTCACCTCAAAGACAGTAAGTATATCACCTCAAAGACAGTAAGTATATCACCTCAAAGACAGTAAGTATATCACCTCAAAGACAGTAAGTATATCACCTCAAAGACAGTAAGTATATCACCTTAAAGACAGTAAGTATATCACCTCAAAGTCAGTAAGTATATCACCTCAAAGACACTAAGTATATCACCTCAAAGACAGTAAGCATATCACCTCAAAGACACTAAGTATATCACCTCAAAGACAGTAAGTATATCACCTTAAAGACACTAAGTATATCACCTCAAAGACAGTAAGTATATCACCTCAAAGACAGTAAGTATATCACCTCAAAGACAGTAAGTATATCACCTCAAAGACAGTAAGTATATCACCTTAAAGACACTAAGTATATCACCTCAAAGACAGTAAGTATATCACCTCAAAGACAGTAAGTATATCACCTCAAAGACAGTAAGCATATCACCTCAAAGACACTAAGTATATCACCTTTTTGTTTGCGAATTTTCCTCCATGTTCATAGCCATATTTCAGACAAGCTTGAACAGATCTCATCCAAAGTTGGTATTAGGACATTGTTCTATGACATACATTTGAATATCCATTTTCGTTGTGATATAATCTGATTGTTGGCGCAGTTTTCATGTCCAAAGCCATAACTCAGACATGCTTTTCATGAACAGGTTCCACCCCCCCCCCCCCCCCCCACCCCAGTAGGCTTGTTCCATGTGCAATGAGCAGACACAACATATTAGTCTGTTTGATTTAGGTTCACAAGTGTTGTTGCGTGATCAGAGTAGTGATTTCAAAAACAACCATATGAGGCCAAACAACATTTACCAGGTTTGAAAATGACAACATAAACTGCCAGTTCCTTAAAACCCAATCATAGCGGGGACAATGTCATTTTCAATGACTTGTTAATATTATGTCAGATATCTAGATATATACCATGATATAGAAGTCTCCTAGTACTTGTGTACCTTGCCATTCTACAGATATCTAGATATATAGAAGTCTCCTAGTACTTTTGTACCCAGGCCATTCTACAGATATCTAGATATATACCATGATATAGAAGTCTCCTAGTACTTGTGTACCCAGGCCATTCTACAGATATCTAGATATATACCATGATATAGAAATCTCCTAGTACTTGTGTACCCAGGCCATTCTACAGATATCTAGATATATACCATGATATAGAAGTCTCCTAGTACTTGTGTACCCAGGCCATTCTACAGATATCTAGATATATACCATGATATAGAAATCTCCTAGTAATTGTGTACCCAGGCCATTCTACAGATATCTAGATATATACCATGATATAGAAGTCTCCTAGTATTTGTGTACCCAGGCCATTCTACAGATATCTAGATATATACCATGATATAGAAGTCTCCTAGTACTTGTGTACCTTGCCATTCTACAGATATCTAGATATATACCATGATATAGAAGTCTCCTAGTACTTTTGTACCCAGGCCATTCTACAGATATCTAGATATATACCATGATACAGAAGTCTCCTAGTACTTGTGTACCCAGGCCATTCTACAGATATCTAGATATATACCATGATATAGAAGTCTCCTAGTACTTGTGTACCTTGACATTCTACAGATATCTAGATATATACCATGATATAGAAGTCTCCTAGTATTTGTGTACCCAGGCCATTCTACAGATATCTAGATATATACCATGATAGAGAAGTCTCCTAGTACTTGTGTACCCAGGCCATTCTACAGATATCTAGATATATACCATGATATAGAAGTCTCCTAGTACTTGTGTACCCAGGCCATTCTACAGATATCTAGATATATACCATGATATAGAAGTCTCCTAGTACTTGTGTACCTTGACATTCTACAGATATCTAGATATATACCATGATATAGAAGTCTCCTAGTATTTGTGTACCCAGGCCATTCTACAGATATCTAGATATATACCATGATATAGAAGTCTCCTAGTACTTGTGTACCCAGGCCATTCTACAGATATCTAGATATATACCATGATATAGAAGTCTCCTAGTACTTGTGTACCCAGGCCATTCTACAGATATCTAGATATATACCATGATATAGAAGTCTCCTAGTACTTGTGTACCCAGGCCATTCTACAGATATCTAGATATATACCATGATATAGAAGTCTCCTAGTACATGTGTACCCAGGCCATTCTACAGATATCTAGATATATACCATGATATAGAAGTCTCCTAGTACTTGTGTACCTTGCCATTCTACAGATATTTCTCATGTTTCAGATGGTACCATGGCAGAACTATGACTTAAAGTTGTTTTTTGTCTTTTATTATTGTTATTCCACTGCCCAGGACAATTGTAGCCCCAAGGCCCTTAGTTGATGAAATAATTGAAAAGAGTGTGAGAACAGAAGAATATAAATGATTTACATGTCTGATTTAGAAATAAATTATTAATTCATTTTCAATTTTTTTCTTCCAGGGTTATGAGGGTTCATTATTGAAAGTAACTGGAAAACAGGGAAAAAATACTTCAGTAAGTGTCAGTAGGTTCCTACGGCAACACACAAATCTTTCATTGCCAAAATTATTGCAGTTTACCTTCTGTATTAGGGATGAAAATTATGTGACTGTCAGTCTTTCTGTCTGTCTGTCTGTCTGTCTGTCATCGTTTTCACAGAAAAATGGCTGACTCAATTCAAACAAAATTTGGTGTACATATTCTTTTAGGGTAATGGCTTGAAATGAACACATTTTTGGTGGACATGCCCTTAATATGAAGGAGCTAATTAATGATTTTTCAGTAATTAGGGTATATCTTAAGAATGCATGCTTCAAATTCAATATAATTTGGAACATACATTGACGATAACAAAGTACATGTATCATATAAAGTTGTTAACATTATAAACTTGTAGTTTTAAGGACTCATTTGTATAATTAATGATTTTCAGTAATTAGGCTGTAACTTTAAATTCAATATAAATTTGGTACATACATCAAACATAACTTAGGTTCTGAAAAGCTTGGTGAGGTAGCATTTAGTTTTAATGAGACTCATTTGCACTTTTAGTAATTATATACATATCTTACGAATGCACTCCTCATGTATAGACAACTGTAACATTATGAAACTATTTAATATGATGGCTACATGTATAGACAACTGTAACATTATGAAACTATTTAATATGATGGCTACATGTATAGACAACTGTAACATTATGAAACTATTTAATATGATGACTACATGCATAGACAACTGTAACATTATGAAACTATTTAATATGATGACTACATGTATAGACAACTGTAACATTATGAAACTATTTAATATGATGGCTACATGTATAGACAACTGTAACATTATGAAACTATTTAATATGATGGCTACATGTATAGACAACTGTAACATTATGAAACTATTTAATATGATGACTACATGCATAGACAACTGTAACATTATGAAACTATTTAATATGATGGCTACATGTATAGACAACTGTAACATTATGAAACTATTTAATATGATGGCTACATGTATAGACAACTGTAACATTATGAAACTATTTAATATGATGACTACATGCATAGACAACTGTAACATTATGAAACTATTTAATATGATGACTACATGTATAGACAACTGTAACATTATGAAACTATTTAATATGATGACTACATGTATAGACAACTGTAATATTATGAAACTATTTAATATGATGACTACATGTATAGACAACTGTAACATGAAACTATTTAATATGATGACTACATGTACAGACAACTGTAACATTATGAAACTATATAATATGATGACTACATGTATAGACAACTGTAACATTATGAAACTATTTAATATGATGACTACATGCATAGACAACTGTAACATTATGAAACTATTTAATATGATGACTACATGTATAGACAACTGTAACATTATGAAACTATTTAATATGATGACTACATGTATAGACAACTGTAACATTATGAAACTATTTAATATGATGACTACATGTATAGACAACTGTAACATTATGAAACTATTTAATATGATGACTACATGTATAGACAACTGTAACATTATGAAACTATTTAATATGATGACTACATGTATAGACAACTGTAACATTATGAAACTATTTAATATGATGACTACATGTATAGACAACTGTAACATTATGAAACTATTTAATATGATGACTACATGTATAGACAACTGTAATATTATGAAACTATTTAATATGATGACTACATGTATAGACAACTGTAACATTATGAAACTATTTAATATGATGACTACATGTATAGACAACTGTAACATTATGAAACTATTTAATATGATGACTACATGTATAGACAACTGTAACATTATGAAACTATTTAATATGATGACTACATGTATAGACAACTGTAACATTATGAAACTATTTAATATGATGACTACATGTATAGACAACTGTAACATTATGAAACTATTTAATATGATGACTACATGTATAGACAACTGTAACATTATGAAACTATTTAATATGATGGCTACATGTATAGACAACTGTAACATTATGAAACTATTTAATATGATGACTACATGCATAGACAACTGTAACATTATGAAACTATTTAATATGATGGCTACATGTATAGACAACTGTAACATTATGAAACTATTTAATATGATGACTACATGTATAGACAACTGTAACATTATGAAACTATTTAATATGATGACTACATGTATAGACAACTGTAACATTATGAAACTATTTAATATGATGACTACATGTATAGACAACTGTAACATTATGAAACTATTTAATATGATGACTACATGTATAGACAACTGTAATATTATGAAACTATTTAATATGATGACTACATGTATAGACAACTGTAACATGAAACTATTTAATATGATGACTACATGTACAGACAACTGTAACATTATGAAACTATTTAATATGATGACTACATGTATAGACAACTGTAACATTATGAAACTATTTAATATGATGACTACATGCATAGACAACTGTAACATTATGAAACTATTTAATATGATGACTACATGTATAGACAACTGTAACATTATGAAACTATTTAATATGATGACTACATGTATAGACAACTGTAACATTATGAAACTATTTAATATGATGACTACATGTATAGACAACTGTAACATTATGAAACTATTTAATATGATGACTACATGTATAGACAACTGTAACATTATGAAACTATTTAATATGATGACTACATGCATAGACAACTGTAACATTATGAAACTATTTAATATGATGGCTACATGTATAGACAACTGTAACATTATGAAACTATTTAATATGATGACTACATGTATAGACAACTGTAACATTATGAAACTATTTAATATGATGACTACATGTATAGACAACTGTAACATTATGAAACTATTTAATATGATGACTACATGTATAGACAACTGTAACATTATGAAACTATTTAATATGATGACTACATGTATAGACAACTGTAATATTATGAAACTTTTTAATATGATGACTACATGTATAGACAACTGTAACATGAAACTATTTAATATGATGACTACATGTACAGACAACTGTAACATTATGAAACTATTTAATATGATGACTACATGTATAGACAACTGTAACATTATGAAACGATTTAATATGATGACTACATGCATAGACAACTGTAACATTATGAAACTATTTAATATGATGACTACATGTATAGACAACTGTAACATTATGAAACTATTTAATATGATGACTACATGTATAGACAACTGTAACATTATGAAACTATTTAATATGATGACTACATGTATAGACAACTGTAACATTATGAAACTATTTAATATGATGACTACATGTATAGACAACTGTAACATTATGAAACTATTTAATATGATGACTACATGTATAGACAACTGTAACATTATGAAACTATTTAATATGATGACTACATGTATAGACAACTGTAACATTATGAAACTATTTAATATGATGACTACATGTATAGACAACTGTAATATTATGAAACTATTTAATATGATGACTACATGTATAGACAACTGTAACATTATGAAACTATTTAATATGATGACTACATGTATAGACAACTGTAACATTATGAAACTATTTAATATGATGACTACATGTATAGACAACTGTAACATTATGAAACTATTTAATATGATGACTACATGTATAGACAACTGTAACATTATGAAACTATTTAATATGATGACTACATGTATAGACAACTGTAACATTATGAAACTATTTAATATGATGACTACATGTATAGACAACTGTAACATTATGAAACTATTTAATATGATGACTACATGTATAGACAAATGTAACATTATGAAACTATTTAATATGATGACTACATGTATAGACAACTGTAATATTATGAAACTATTTAATATGGTGACTACATGTATAGACAACTGTAACATTATGAAACTATTTAATATGATGACTACATGTATAGACAACTGTAACATTATGAAACTATTTAATATGATGACTACATGTATAGACAACTGTAACATTATGAAACTATTTAATATGATGACTACATGTATAGACAACTGTAACATTATGAAACTATTTAATATGATGACTACATGTATAGACAACTGTAACATTATGAAACTATTTAATATGATGACTACATGTATAGACAACTGTAACATTATGAAACTATTTAATATGATGGCTACATGTATAGACAACTGTAACATTATGAAACTATTTAATATGATGACTACATGTATAGACAACTGTAACATTATGAAACTATTTAATATGATGACTACATGTATAGACAACTGTAACATTATGAAACTATTTAATATGATGACTACATGTATAGACAACTGTAACATTATGAAACTATTTAATATGATGACTACATGTATAGACAACTGTAACATTATGAAACTATTTAATATGATGACTACATGCATAGACAACTGTAACATTATGAAACTATTTAATATGATGACTACATGTATAGACAACTGTAACATTATGAAACTATTTAATATGATGACTACATGTATAGACAACTGTAACATTATGAAACTATTTAATATGATGACTACATGCATAGACAACTGTAACATTATGAAACTATTTAATATGATGACTACATGTATAGACAACTGTAACATTATGAAACTATTTAATATGATGACTACATGCATAGACAACTGTAACAATGAAACTATTTAATATGATGACTACATGCATAGACAACTGTAACATTATGAAACTATTTAATATGATGACTACATGTATAGACAACTGTAACATGAAACTATTTAATATGATGACTACATGCATAGACAACTGTAACATTATGAAACTATTTAATATGATGGCTACATGTATAGACAACTGTAACATTATGAAACTATTTAATATGATGGCTACATGCATAGACAACTGTAACATTATGAAACTATTTAATATGATGACTACATGCATAGACAACTGTAACATTATGAAACTATTTAATATGATGACTACATGCATAGACAACTGTAACATTATGAAACTATTTAATATGATGACTACATGTATAGACAACTGTAACATTATGAAACTATTTAATATGATGACTACATGTATAGACAACTGTAACATTATGAAACTATTTAATATGATGACTACATGTATAGACAACTGTAACATTATGAAACTATTTAATATGATGACTACATGCATAGACAACTGTAACAATGAAACTATTTAATATGATGACTACATGCATAGACAACTGTAACATTATGAAACTATTTAATATGATGACTACATGTATAGACAACTGTAACATGAAACTATTTAATGTGATGACTACATGCATAGACAACTGTAACATTATGAAACTATTTAATATGATGGCTACATGTATAGACAACTGTAACATTATGAAACTATTTAATATGATGGCTACATGCATAGACAACTGTAACATTATGAAACTATTTAATATGATGACTACATGTATAGACAACTGTAACATTATGAAACTATTTAATATGATGACTACATGTATAGACAACTGTAACATTATGAAACTATTTAATATGATGACTACATGCATAGACAACTGTAACATTATGAAACTATTTAATATGATGGCTACATGTATAGACAACTGTAACATTATGAAACTATTTAATATGATGACTACATGTATAGACAACTGTAACATTATGAAACTATTTAATATGATGACTACATGTATAGACAACTGTAACATTATGAAACTATTTAATATGATGACTACATGTATAGACAACTGTAACATTATGAAACTATTTAATATGATGACTACATGTATAGACAACTAACATTATGAAACTATTTAATATGATGACTACATGTATAGACAACTGTAACATTATGAAACTATTTAATATGATGACTACATGCATAGACAACTGTAACATTATGAAACTATTTAATATGATGACTACATGTATAGACAACTGTAACATTATGAAACTATTTAATATGATGACTACATGTATAGACAACTGTAACATTATGAAACTATTTAATATGATGACTACATGCATAGACAACTGTAACATTATGAAACTATTTAATATGATGACTACATGTATAGACAACTGTAACATTATGAAACTATTTAATATGATGACTACATGCATAGACAACTGTAACAATGAAACTATTTAATATGATGACTACATGCATAGACAACTGTAACATTATGAAACTATTTAATATGATGACTACATGTATAGACAACTGTAACATGAAACTATTTAATATGATGACTACATGCATAGACAACTGTAACATTATGAAACTATTTAATATGATGGCTACATGTATAGACAACTGTAACATTATGAAACTATTTAATATGATGGCTACATGCATAGACAACTGTAACATTATGAAACTATTTAATATGATGACTACATGCATAGACAACTGTAACATTATGAAACTATTTAATATGATGACTACATGCATAGACAACTGTAACATTATGAAACTATTTAATATGATGACTACATGTATAGACAACTGTAACATTATGAAACTATTTAATATGATGACTACATGTATAGACAACTGTAACATTATGAAACTATTTAATATGATGACTACATGTATAGACAACTGTAACATTATGAAACTATTTAATATGATGACTACATGCATAGACAACTGTAACAATGAAACTATTTAATATGATGACTACATGCATAGACAACTGTAACATTATGAAACTATTTAATATGATGACTACATGTATAGACAACTGTAACATGAAACTATTTAATGTGATGACTACATGCATAGACAACTGTAACATTATGAAACTATTTAATATGATGGCTACATGTATAGACAACTGTAACATTATGAAACTATTTAATATGATGGCTACATGCATAGACAACTGTAACATTATGAAACTATTTAATATGATGACTACATGTATAGACAACTGTAACATTATGAAACTATTTAATATGATGACTACATGTATAGACAACTGTAACATTATGAAACTATTTAATATGATGACTACATGCATAGACAACTGTAACATTATGAAACTATTTAATATGATGGCTACATGTATAGACAACTGTAACATTATGAAACTATTTAATATGATGACTACATGTATAGACAACTGTAACATTATGAAACTATTTAATATGATGACTACATGTATAGACAACTGTAACATTATGAAACTATTTAATATGATGACTACATGTATAGACAACTGTAACATTATGAAACTATTTAATATGATGACTACATGCATAGACAACTGTAACATTATTCAAACTATTTAATATGATGACTACATGTATAGACAACTGTAACATTATGAAACTATTTAATATGATGACTACATGTATAGACAACTGTAACATTATGAAACTATTTAATATGATGACTACATGTATAGACAACTGTAACATTATGAAACTATTTAATATGATGACTACATGCATAGACAACTGTAACAATGAAACTATTTAATATGATGACTACATGCATAGACAACTGTAACATTATGAAACTATTTAATATGATGACTACATGTATAGACAACTGTAACATTATGAAACTATTTAATATGATGACTACATGTATAGACAACTGTAACATGAAACTATTTAATATGATGACTACATGCATAGACAACTGTAACATTATGAAACTATTTAATATGATGGCTACATGTATAGACAACTGTAACATTATGAAACTATTTAATATGATGGCTACATGCATAGACAACTGTAACATTATGAAACTATTTAATATGATGACTACATGCATAGACAACTGTAACATTATGAAACTATTTAATATGATGACTACATGTATAGACAACTGTAACATTATGAAACTATTTAATATGATGACTACATGTATAGACAACTGTAACATTATGAAACTATTTAATATGATGACTACATGTATAGACAACTGTAACATTATGAAACTATTTAATATGATGACTACATGCATAGACAACTGTAACAATGAAACTATTTAATATGATGACTACATGCATAGACAACTGTAACATTATGAAACTATTTAATATGATGACTACATGTATAGACAACTGTAACATGAAACTATTTAATGTGATGACTATACATGCATAGACAACTGTAACATTATGAAACTATTTAATATGATGGCTACATGTATAGACAACTGTAACATTATGAAACTATTTAATATGATGACTACATGCATAGACAACTGTAACAATGAAACTATTTAATATGATGACTACATGCATAGACAACTGTAACATTATGAAACTATTTAATATGATGACTACATGTATAGACAACTGTAACATTATGAAACTATTTAATATGATGACTACATGCATAGACAACTGTAACATTATGAAACTATTTAATATGATGGCTACATGTATAGACAACTGTAACATTATGAAACTATTTAATATGATGACTACATGTATAGACAACTGTAACATTATGAAACTATTTAATATGATGACTACATGTATAGACAACTGAGAAAGAACGTCATGAGCTCTCCTCACACAAGCATCCGGGCCTAAATGGCTAGAATGCGCTCTCGCAATCATCTGTGATCGCATACTAACTGGAATAATCACCTTCATCCCCTTGTACAAAACACCGTCTTGTACAGTGAGTTCATCTCTGAAATTCCAATACTCTAGGATGCAAACTGGAACGCTATCTCTCGAGTCTGGCCATCCTATCATAACTGTACTCATTAAAGTTTGCAATTGTGCATCTGCATTGGTGCACGACTTTACTTGCTGGTGTGTGCCTTCAGATAAACGCATATATTCTACCTGATTGATCTCAGCAATTTCTTGAAACAATTGCTTCTCTCTAGAAAGCTGGAATATCTGGTAATCTGGTGTGCTTTCCTCCTTGATGTCTGCATATGTACTGGGCTCGTAAGCCCTGCTCAACATGTCTGCAATGAACATCTTGGATCCTGGCAAGTACTCAACATGTAGGTTGTATTTCTGCAATCGAAGCAGCATTCTCTGAAGCCGTTTAGGCGAAGAGTGTATTGGTTTGGTGAAAATTGGGACCAAGGGTTTGTGGTCTGATTCAACTGATATAGATTCTCTACCATGCAAATACTGGTCAAACCTACAGCATGCGAATACTATGGCCAAACATTCCTTTTCTATCTGCGCGTATCTGCGTTCTGTTGCTGAGGGTGATCGGGATGCGAATGCTACTGGCTGTCCACACTGTAGTAATGTAGTGCCTAGTCCCGACTCTGAGGCATCACACTGAATCGTAACTTCACTTTGTACGTCATAGTACTTGAGTAGTGGTGCTGTGCTGATAAGCTGTTGTATGGTGGCAAAAGCTTCTGCTTGCTGGCTTTCCCATACGAACTCTATATTCTTCTCCATTATCTTACGCAGAGGTTCACAAACTTCAGAGAGTTTGGGCATGAACCTAGATAAGTAGTTGATACATCCAAGCAGGCGCTGTACTGCCTTCTTATCGCTTGGTGGTGGCATATTGGTAATTGCAGACACCTTCATAGGATCTGGCTTCAATCCTTCACTGGTGAACAGCTGACCCATAAAGGAGACTTCCTTTTTCCTGAGTCTGAACTTCTTCTTATTCAGCTTTAGATTAATCTTGCGTGCTCGGTCTAGAAGTTTCATCAGATTTTTGTCATGATCTCTGACTGCTTCTTCCATTGTGTTTCCACAACCGTAGCACAGAATGTCATCGACTATGGCTTCTACGCCATTTAATCCAGATAATACCTCATTTTGATGACGCTGGTACTCCTCAGGAGCACTGCTGATGCCTTGTGGCATTCTTAGGTACCGATAACGACCATACGGTGTCCAAAATGTAGTCAGGTGAGAGCTCTCTTCATCTAACTTTATCTGGAAGAAACCATCTTTGGCATCCAATACTGTAAATACCTTGGCATTTACCAGTTTGGGCAACAGTTCGTCCACTGTAGGCAATTGGTATTTTGGTCTCTTGATTGCTCTATTCAAGTCTCTTGGATCCAAACATACTCTTAGCTTATTTGGTTTCTGTACTGCTACAAGGCTGCTGATCCAGTCAGTTGGTTCTGTTACCTTGGCTATGATGCCTTGTTTCTCCATTTCATCAATTCTAGTCTTTAGTTTCTCCTTCAAAGGCACTGGTACTCGACGTGGAGCATGCTGAACTGGCTGAACAGTAGGATCTACCTGGATATGATATTCACCAGGTAAACATCCAAGTCCTGTGAATATATCTTTATATTCACGCATAATATGCTCAAATGATACAGCCTTGTATTCCTCTCCTTGTATCATATTCACTGACTTGGTAAGCTGAAGTGACAACCATCCATTCCTAATGCAAGTGTTGCCATCTATAATGGGCCATGGTGCTTGCCTTAGAATGTCAAATGTTGTGCGATGTTTACAACCATTGCTATGACTAACAGTCAACGTGTATGTACCCAATGGAGTAATCACTCTACCATCATACAGCTTGATTTTGCCTTTCGGCGGATCCAATTTCACACGACCTATTTGCAAAATGTTCTGTAGATCTGTGTATGACGTGGCACTACATGTCGCTCCAGAGTCAAGCTGTACAGAGACTGTAGATGGATATGCTGTGTGAAATGTTAAAGGTACCATAAATGCTGACTTGACATCCATATGTTGTTTCTGCACCCAGACGATGAACAGTAAAAATGGAATCATTAGAATCCTCAGATTCATCTTCATATCTGTCTTGGGCTGTAGTGTGATGCACTTTCTTAGATCCCTGGCTGAACATTCTTCTATGTCCCAGACATACAGCTGCAAAGTGATTAGGTTTGCCACACTTGTTACAGTTTTTTCCATAGGCAGGACATCTGCTTTTATCTCTAGCATGATCTGAACCACAATACTTGCATACACTGCTTGTGTTTTGTTTCTTGTAGTTTCCTGATCTGTCATTCTTGACTTGCTTTCCCTTGCTTCGGGTGTTGCCTTGACGACTCTGCTTATGTACACCATGTACAGTATCTTGTATTTCTGTAGATTCCTTCATCTGCTCTTTGTGTACTCTTGTCTGTTCATTTACTCTCAGTGCTTCAATACATCCTCTCAGGTCAGGGACTGGGTGTTCCCTTAGCAACCTGTCTCTAGTAGCTGAATCGTGAGTGCCCATAACCAGTCTATCTCGTATCAAACTGTTATTCAGAGTGTCAAACTCACAAGACTCTGCTAGTTGGCGCAGTCTCACTACATATTGGTCAATAGTTTCATGGTCAGTTTGGTTAGCAGAACCAAATTTAACCCTTTCAAATAGTAGATGCTTTTGAGGCACAAAATGGTCACTTAGTGCTTTCAAAATCTTATCTGGGTCTTTCTTGTCATCTTCGGACAAGGTAGTGAGGCTTTTCATGACTTTGACGCAGTCCATACCCATTACACTACACAGGGCTCCAGCTTGAACTTCTTTGGATTTTTCTTTCAACTCAGTGGCAGTGATATAGTAGTCCCAAGCTGCTTTAAAATTGTTCCAATTCGTAGAAACATCCCCTTTCACGTTCATGGGTTGCGGTGCTGGTATCTGGTATGAAGCCATAATGTTTGTAATCGAAACGTGTACTTACGGCTAGGTTAGCTGATACCACGTGTCTGTGCTGAGACGTCGGAAGTTGTGGAAATTTCCGTGAAGAAACAATCAGTTTTGCTCGCAATTATGGACTCTACTGCATCAAAATACTGCTACTCACTAGTCGCTGACGACCCAAGTTTACTTCTGACACCATGTTATGGCCTGCGATCAGTCTATAGTTACTAAATGCTATAACTATCACTGAGACGACACATCAGACTTACACAAAGTACGCCATCTTTATTACAAGGTGACCTGACGTCATCAACAACATTATACATGACCTTTGATCTATAACTGTGACTTAATAATTCATACATTAACTCATATATACTAACAATATCAAAAACAACCATATTAGGCCAAACAAGTTCATTAACCAGGTTTGAAAATGACAACATAAACTGCCAGTTCCTTAAAACCCAATCATAGCGGGGACTATGTCATTTTCAATGACTTATAATATATATTTCATGATTTTTTGGCCGATGGCAGTTTAGATACCTAAAACACTAATGATATACAATTTGTTCGTTTTTGTAACATGATTTAGTTGTAAGGCATGACTCTGTATCAGTTCTTTAAATGTCAACATCTTCTCGAAGTGTTGTTCCTAAAGCAACAAGGAAATAATCACTTCCAAAGAGAATATCTTGCTTCTCAAATTTGGCTGTAACTGTACATGTAATGTACTCATGGTATAGCAATCACCACAAACCAAGTTACTGTCTTTGAACAGAAGATATGAATTATATTCTCTGGTCGTTACATATACCACAACAACCTGTGTCTATGTCAGTGGTTCTGTGGTGCTTGAAATATGAATCAAAACATTTTCATTATTTTTCGCTATTTTTCTTAAGTTATGCTTGAAGATAATTGTTCCTCAACATTATTCTTAATTCAAGTGTAATACTCATCATCTACCAGTTTTTTTTTACCACAACTGAAATGTTTAGGTTCAGTAGTGGCATGGCAAAGTGTGAGTGAGTGTGTGTGTGTGTGTGAGTGTGTGTGTGTGTATGTGTGTGTGTGTGTGTGTGTGTGTGTGCAGTCCGAAGACTGGGTAGCAAATTACTTAATAATGGCTTGCTCGTTCTGGCGTACACTTTCACGATGGCAGCCTTGTCAACATCGTGTGAGGACTTATAACACGGAAGTTTCCGTGGCTTACAACCCTGTAAATCATGTTTTCACTAAATTTCCAAGGTAAATTTTTCTTATTATGTATTATTAATCAACCATACAATGCGTATTTATATTGAATAAATGTTATAGCAGGAAATTTGCAAGTTGTCAAATTACGGTCGATGCGAATGATTGTAGCTGTGTTGTATCTGTGTGCTTGAAACAGCACAAAATTTTCAGGATATTTATTATCTGTGCCAAATTTTGTGTCTCCGCCTTTCAATCAGACCTTGCATTGTTCTCAAGTTACTGATTGTGTTGTGGGTACATACGTACATTTCTGTTGAATTTGCCATGGCTGGCAAAGTGGGTTCATTAATAACTCTCGAAACAACACAAAATTTTGAAGACTTTAATTTTAGTTTATATCCATTATCTGTGCCAAATTTGGAGTCTTTACCTTATGTGGTCCATAAATCATATGGATATCAATTTGATGTGTAGTTAGAAAATTACTTAGACTTGTAACCGGCCAGACCCTATGATGTAACAGACTGTATCGTGTGCGTGGCGTACGTATGGGTTTGGCTTCGATGGCCTTGAATGTATTTGTACAGTATCTGAAACTAAGCATCAATAAGGGGTCATAAAATACTGTATTAAACATGTCAAACTAATTTTTATTGATTTTAATTTTTTTCTTCATATGACTCGTACAATATTCACTCGCTGATCTTTTTTTTTGTTTTTCTGTGGTGTGTGTGTTTTCTCTCTGTTTAGTAATTTCTGTTTTTATGTTTTGAGTAAGTCAACGTAAGTCAACAATGGGATCACAGCCTTCCACAGTATCCATTCCTGAAAAAAGAAAGAGCAAAAACTTATACCAAAACTGCCAAACGAGTGTGTGGTCAGTGATGATGTTGCATTTTCTCTCCAACTAGATAATACAGTGATACATGAACTTCGATGACATTTTTGCCTTGATCCAGTGATTGGCATGCATGTAATGTAAACCAGTCAAATTGTATTTTCCCGCCCATAAATAAGAAACTTCAAAAATACAAGCATTCAGGGCTTATTTGGGTGTTTTAATAATTCTTGGTCGTTGGTATTGCTTGCAAATTTACAAAAAATAAGAAAAAATAAAACGAGATTCTGCGCTAAAATCTCGCTTTTTTTTCTCCGGAAAATATCAGTGGCACTGTAATATACGTGAGGTTGACCGCATATTGATTATTGCAAGTATGAACTATTAGAGTGATTTCTATTAGCCGTTTTTCATGGAATTATGCCTTGAAACAACCAAAATCAAACAAAAACTATAAGTATATAATGTAAGGCTGCTTTCACAAAAACTTGTAGGGGGGTGTCAGGATATTTTTTGTAAAACACTAATTTTTTTTCAAGTACCCCCCCTTGCCATATTCCAAAGTTTTTCAAGTACCCCCCCCTCCTGCCAAAGCCCCAAATATTTCAAGTACCCCCCCCCCCCCACCCAAATAATTTTTTTTTGGAATACTCTTCCTGTGCGTTAACATTCCATACCAAGTACAAAACTGTACATAATACACTTAATACCAACTTTGTCCATTACATATATAATCAATTTGTATATTGTGTGTATATATATACACAAACACCAGTTAAAACAAAATGTTATATTAACCAGTGCATTGCCTTTCCAAAAAACAACATATACTTGTTAGATTACAAAGGTGAATGCAGGATTTTAAACAAAGTCTCAGAATGTGTTTATTTAAATTTTTGATTTCCAAGTGGTAGCTCTCCTTCCAGATCTTGTGTATATAAACATGGCATTGTCATCATCATCATCATCATCAGACCCAATTTCTCCTTCAACTTCATCAGAGTTGGAACTAGCTGTATCATCATTCTCACTGTCACTGTCATCAGATGACAAATCACTCTCACTTTCTTGAGATTGATAATAGTGGCATCTTACAGCCTCAAATTTGTCTGTTTTGTGCATTCCTGCCACAGCTGGAATTTCATAGTTGGAAAGGTACTTATCAAGTTCTTTCACTTTCAATTTGGAAATGTCACTGTTTCTGACAAGCGCATCCCAGTCATATTCATCAAATTTTTTTCAGCACGTTGCTCCCTTTCTTCCATTCTTTTTCTTTCCCTCATAGAGGCAAGTCTTCTCTGTTGTTCTAAATGAAGGATTGCTCCCTTTAATATCTCTTTCTTGACACACAGCTTCTTGCTCAATTCGTCAAGTTTCTCAACATTTTTACTTGACACTAACCCTTTACTATACAGGTGTTTTAGTTGTGCACGGGGTTGGAAGTCATCTGGTGGTCTTTCACTACCATCATCTCTTGTTAATGGTATTGAGAATACATCCATATAGTGTCAAAGTTTATTTATTTATCTTTATATTTACAAGTAATAGTATATTCATGCAAAGTTGAAAAGTATGTGCAAAAAACTTATTTTACTTTTTCTCTGTTAACTCAGCTTGTGAGATATTGTCTTCTGTTTCACATGTAGCAGACGTTGCCAATATGCTAATTTTAGGAAATATTTAGAATGTGTTATTAAAAGTTTGTGTTGAAAATTGGTCATATCTATAGGATGAAAAAATACCTTGAACAGAAGTTTTTGATACTTGTCAAGTATGTTTTAGTGCAGGTGCATCTTTTACATTTTGATGGCAGGCTGAGATGAACCTTTTCCAACTCTTTTTTTTTTTAACTTCCAAGAGCTGCAAATGTAAAATGTTGTCTGTCATATTTGTCTGTCATTTAATACTAGTAAGAATTTACATGAAGAAGTTACATATCATTGTGATAACCACAAACCAAAACACAGTCATGTCACAAAGAATATTTTCAGTACAGTGTAAAGGTAAATTCACACATTAAATGAACCAAATTTCAGTAGATAGTAGTGTACATGAAAGACACTGGTATTTTCAGACAAAAAAACAATCTGTACCACTCAATTCACCCATTTCAATTTATCATTACATTAACAGTTTATTAAAAGAAAATTAAAATTTGACTGTTTTTGTTTTTCATTTTACTAACTTGTGAGCAACTGTTATTTGTAGCCGCTGTTGTTGTTGTTGTTCCTGTTGTTGTTGTAGTTGTTGTTGTTGTTGTTGTTGTTGAAAAAGGAAGACCAACATTTTAAAAGCTTATTTTCCCATGTTTGAAAAGTCATGATGTCAATTTATTTCCAGGTACCCCCCCCCCCCCCCCCCTACAACCCATTTTGAACTTAAAAACAACGGCACATCGGTCTGAAATATGGTTGGAACATTCTTAGGGATGTTTAGATTAAGAAAACTATGATATTTGTACATGGTGAATGGGGCTGAAACTTGGTGGGGATGTTTCTGTAGGTGTAACTCTGCAGTTATTGTTTAAAAAAATTGATACAACTGGCCCTAGTAACCATGGCCATGCCCTTAGCAACAGTGAAATTATGGTTCATTATATTTATAAGGGACAAAATGTCTGCGTGTGTGTGTTAACTGTCTTTGTCTGTATATGTGTCTGTGTGTCTGCCTGTATGTCTGTATATGTGTGTGTGTCTGCCTGTATGTCTGTCTGTATGTCTGTATATGTGTCTGTATGTCTGTATATGTGTCTGTGTGTCTGTATATGTGTCTGTATGTCTGCCTGTATGTCTGTATATGTGTCTGTATGTCTGCCTGTATGTCTGTATATGTGTCTGTGTGTCTGCCTGTATGTCTGTATATGTGTCTGTGTGTCTGCCTGTATGTCTGTATATGTGTCTGTGTGTCTGCCTGTATGTCTGTATATGTGTCTGTATGTCTGCCTGTATGTCTGTATATGTGTCTGTCTGTATGTCTGTATATGTGTCTGTATGTCTGTCTGTATGTGTGTATAATTGTGTCTGTATGTCTGCCTGTATGTCTGTATATGTGTCTGTGTGTCTGCCTGTATGTGTGTATAATTGTGTCTGTATGTCTGCCTGTATGTCTGTATGTCTGTCTGTATGTCTGTATATGTGTCTGTATGTCTGCCTGTATGTCTGTATAATTGTGTCTGTATGTCTGCCTGTATGTCTGTATATGTGTCTGTGTGTCTGCCTGTATGTCTGTATATGTGTCTGTGTGTCTGCCTGTATGTCTGTATATGTGTCTGTATGTCTGCCTGTATGTCTGTATAATTGTGTCTGTGTGTCTGCCTGTATGTCTGTATATGTGTCTGTGTGTCTGCCTGTGTGTCTGCCTGTATGTCTGTATATGTGTCTGTGTGTCTGCCTGTATGTGTGTCTGTGTGTCTGCCTGTATGTCTGTATATGTGTCTGTATGTCTGCCTGTATGTCTGTATATGTGTCTGTGTGTCTGCCTGTATGTCTGTATAATTGTGTCTGTGTGTCTGCCTGTATGTCTGTATATGTGTCTGTGTCTGTGTGTCTGCCTGTATGTCTGTATATGTGTCTGTGTGTCTGTCTGTATGTCTGTATATGTGTCTGTATGTCTGCCTGTATGTCTGTATATGTGTCTGTGTGTCTGCCTGTATGTCTGTATATGTGTCTGTATGTCTGCCTGTATGTCTGTATATGTGTCTGTGTGTCTGCCTGTATGTCTGTATATGTGTCTGTGTGTCTGCCTGTATGTCTGTATAATTGTGTCTGTGTGTCTGTCTGTATGTCTGTATAATTGTGTCTGTGTGTCTGTCTGTATGTCTGTATATGTGTCTGTGTGTCTGTATATGTGTCTGTGTGTCTGCCTGTATGTCTGTATATGTGTCTGTGTGTCTGCCTGTATGTCTGTATAATTGTGTCTGTGTGTCTGCCTGTATGTCTGTATAATTGTGTCTGTGTGTCTGTCTGTATGTCTGTATATGTGTCTGTGTGTCTGCCTGTATGTCTGTATATGTGTCTGTGTGTCTGCCTGTATGTCTGTATAATTGTGTCTGTGTGTCTGCCTGTATGTCTGTATATGTGTCTGTGTGTCTGCCTGTATGTCTGTGTCATCCTTTTCTCAAAAAAACGACTGGCTCAATTCAAATGATGTTTAGGATAATGGTTAGGTTTTAGTAAATATCCCATGAATACTAATGAGGTAATTGCATAATTAATATTTTTCGGTAATCTAAGGCTGTATATGAAAAAAGCACTCTTTCAAATTCAATATAATTTAGTACATACCGTAGGCATTGATGATAACAAAAGTGCATGTACGATATAAAGTTTGATAATATTGGCTTGCAGTTTTAATGATTCATTTGTATAATTATTGATTTCCAGTAATATGATAGACTATAACTTAAGGATGCACACTTCAAATTCAATATCATTTGATACATGTTTCAAACAAAACAAAAAACACATGTCTTGAAAAGAATGTTGATGTAGCTTTTAGTTGTAATGAGTCATTTGCATAATTAATAATTTTCAGTAATTAGGATGTACATGAAGAGTACAAGCTTCATGCTCCATATGATTTGGTACATACATTCATGATAGCATGCTGCACATGTCCCATAAAGCTTACTGATGTAACCCTTAGTTTTAATCAGTCATTTGCATAATTAACAATTTTCAGAAATTAGGCCATAGCTTATAAGAATGCACCTTTCAAATTAAATATAATTTGGTACACACATTGATGGTAACAGTTCATGTACCATATAAGTTTGATATTATAGCTTTTAGTTTTAATATTTTATTTGCATAATTAATGATTTTTTATAGTTCATACGATGGCTAGTAGTATGCATAGACAATTGTAATGATGTAATCAATGAAATCACCATCCAGAGGGGACTTGTATTTTGGGTTCTGTCTATCCGTCCATGCATGCATGCGTGTGTGTGTGTGTGCATTCACCCTTAAAATCTCTGGCTGCACCACCTGATTTCAACCAAACCTGGCATAAAGGTAACATTATAACTATGTGAGACATATGCACGCCACTTTGTTTTATGTCCAAATGAAATATTGATGAATTGCCAAATCTATAATGGTGCCTATACCCATATATCAAACATGAGCTTTCTTTTAAAACCCTGAGCTTTGACATTGAAAGGTTTTTTCAATGTCAAAAAGCTAAACCTTCAGAACTTTTTAAATCAAATATTCCAATTGATATTTTAATCATGTCTTGGTTTTTACAATGTGAGGCATATGCACATCACGACCTTCACCTGAATAATAAAATGGCAGCCATATACACAAACATATTTCGATTGTTACCACCAAAAGTTTGGTACATATAACGCATGTGAACAAACAACATCTAAGTGTCTACTCTCATATTGTCAATGATGTCTACTGAGACATTGACCTTTGACCATGACAAACATTTTCAATTGAAATTATCAAAATCTTTCTTTCTTTCTCTGTTAACTCAAGATGTTGAATAAACATAGACACCATTTAAATGTCTATATCCCAAAGGTCAGCTTTCTTTCCATACCTTGACCTTTGCCTTTCATCTCTATATTCAAGGTCAAATAGCAAATTGGTCAATAAATGTTTGTACCTCATGACCTTTCGTGTTTGCACTTTAAGTTTGCCATATTAAAACATACTAGTTGGGGACTATGCATGTTTTCAATTAAAGGCTCGTGTGTTTTCTTTTGGTAAGGTGCCATCCTCACATGTTATTTTATGTCGCTTTGTTTAGTCTGTCAATTAATTTAGAAACACCAATGGATATACACTAAAGAAATTTCAGCCTAAATTTGATCTAATTTGGTGTGCTAAGCTTGCCAGCGTAATGAGTAAGTTGTTTCATTTTGAAAGATCAGTTTGTACATGATGTTATATGATGATGATAATTGATAATTGTTACACAGCCTGTTTATCCTGATGTTAGAAATTGTACACTTAAAAGTAAAATGTAATGATTTCAGACTGTTATTTGTATCGATCCCTAGTACATGTATGTATCCCTGAAGAATGAGATCATTTCAAATCAGTTAAAGTTTAATATTAATTCTTCTAATTGTGTATATTTCATATTTTTTAGCCAGTAGGTTTTGTTACATTTGAAACAAGAGCTGGAGCTGAAGGAGCTAAACAAGCACTACAGGTAAAGACTCTGACAGTGTCCCTTAATTTCTTCTATAATGAAATGTTCTATCATGCAGCATAATATTTCAACATTGGTCAATGTATAGACTAGGCTGGGATTGGTCAATCTATAGACATGGTACATAGGCTGGGATTGGTCAATCTATAGACATGGTACATAGGCTGGGATTGGTCAATCTATAGACATGGTACGTAGGCTGGGATTGGTCAATGTATAGACATGGTACATAGGCTGGGATTGGTCAATCTGTAGACATGGTACATAGGCTTGGATTGGTCAATCTATAGACATGGTACATAGGCTGGGATTGGTCAATCTGTAGACATAGTACACAAGCTGAGATTGGTCAATCTATAGAGTAGGCTCGGATTGGTCAATCTGTAGACATGGTACACAGGATGAGATTGGTCAATCTATAGACTAGGCTGTGATTGGTCAATCTATAGACATGGTACATAGGCTGGGATTGGTCAATCTATAGATGGTACATATATAGGCTGAGATTGTCAATCTATAGACATGGTACATAGGCTGGGATTGGTCAAACTTAGACATGGTACATAGGCTAGGATTGGTCAATCTATAGACATGGTACATAGGCTGTAATTGGTCAATCTATAGACTAGGCTGGGATTGGTCAATCTATAAACATGGTACATAGGCTGGGATTGGTCAAACTATAGACATGGTACATAGGCTAGGATTGGTCAATCTATAGACTAGGCTAGGATTGGTCAATCTATAGACATGGTACATAGGCTGGGATTGGTCAATCTATTGACTAGGCAGGGATTGGTCAATCTATAAACATGGTACTGGGATTGGTCAACTTATAGACATGGTACATAGGCTGGGATTGGTCAATAGGCTGAGATTGGTCAATCTATAGACTAGGCTCGGATTGGTCCATGTCGGAAACGCCTTGGTAAAACCAAACTACGGATAACCCGAATTCATCAATAGGCAAGTTGGGTTGTTGACAATCTCTAAATCTCTTTGTAATGTCAACTGTAATAGGATTATAAAAGTTGTAACAGCTGATAACGTCCCTTGTCTCAAACGATTCACTCCTTGAAAGTAACCTTGCACTCGGAATCACAGTTTTTCTCGTTCCATAGTTAGTTAAATAATTTTTTGAAAAATTAAGCATAGAGATACTTAAATAGCAAATTCCCATACCTGATGTCCATATACCACATGTAACATCGTCAATGTATGGTGCACAATGTATCCTAATGTTATGATCGCAAGAATTGCACTTTGCCGGTAAAGGCGATGTTCCCCTCATGAATCTATAGACATGGTACATAGCCTGGTATTGGTCAATCTATAAACTGGGTCACTGATTTCAACATATGATCCCCTGTTTGAAAGGTCTTTGAAGTTTGCAAGACAGACAGTACAGACAAATACCCACCTTTTTGTGTAGTTTTTGGTGTCCCTCTGCTTCCCCTTGTGTATTGCCAAATAGAAAAATCTGTACTCACTGCACCCTGTGAGCCATCCCCTAGTGCTCCCATGACCCTGACTAGCAAATCCCTGTACACCTTGGCAATCAGCAAAGATTTCGTATGTAGCCTTAGAAATAATTTGTTGTAATAGTCTGACTTTAATAGAAATAATCTATTGTAATAGTCTGACTTTAATAGAAATAATCCATTGTAATAGTCTGACTTTAATAGAAATAATCTATTGTAATAGTCTGACTTTAATAGAAATAATCTATTGTAATAGTCTGATTTTAATAGAAATAATCTATTGTAATAGTCTGACTTTAATAGAAATAATCTATTGTAATAGTCTGACTTTAATAGAAATAATCCATTGTAATAGTCTGACTTTAATAGAAATAATCTATTGTAATAGTCTGACTTTAATAGAAATAATCTATTGTAATAGTCTGACTTTAATAGAAATAATCCATTGTAATAGTCTGACTTTAATAGAAATAATCCATTGTAATAGTCTGACTTTAATAGAAATAATCTATTGTAATAGTCTGACTTTAATAGATATAATCTATTGTAATAGTCTGACTTTAATAGAAATAATCTATTGTAATAGTCTGACTTTAACCCTTTGAACCCTAAGCTCCCCAGCGTAACGTGACGTATACCCTGAGCTCCCCAGGGTAACTGTTCCGAAATATCATATTCTTTCTGAAATCATATTTGTCTGCCCGTATATATTTTATTAGGTGTAAACATGAATAAATGATAAATAAATGATAAAAACTGACTGTCCAACCTATAGGGGAGGGAAAAATGTTCTCCTTTGAGCTCCAGTATGTCCCCTTCCATTGCCACACCCCCTGCCACACCCACCTCCCCTACCACGACCCCCTCCCTCTGCCACACCCTCTGCCAACAGGTGCTAGGTCTAAATTATCATCGTCTGAAACATTTGAAGTAGCTGAATCAACGTGGCAGAAATCGCCGTTTACACTAGAATGCTCACTTGATAAATCACTATCATGGCCATAATTGTTACCGTGCACATTTTCCTCATCCGAACTCAACACATCTTGCAGCACTTGAGCATTTGTAATACATCTACGAGGCATTTTTGAAGAGCGAGGTCCGATAAAGTAATACACAGCGACGTTAACAATGGCGGCACTATACGTCATCACTATGTTTGGATGCCAAACACGTGTAGTAACGGGCTGTTTGATTGGCTGTTATATTGCTAGGCGATACGGCCGGTATACCGGCCTTTCGGATATAAAGTCAAACTCCAATAGGCCGGTATACCGGCCTTTAGGGTTCAAAGGGTTAATAGAAATAATCCATTGTAATAGTCTGACTTTAATAGAAATAATCTATTGTAATAGTCTGACTTTAATAGAAATAATATGCAGCATGTTATGGTTTTACCAATTGTACTACATTGTATGTAGGAATAAAGTGGCACAGAAATCATGTCAATCACATAAACATATAAATTACACTGAAACTTTATTTTTGGAACAAAAATATAGATATAGACAAATGTAGACAAAGCCCATCATGACTGAGTGAAGTGCTCTGTCAATTTGGACAAAGTAATATATCTAGGTTGTAATTAATACATTGATTTATTGTATGTACTCTTTATTATGTTGCATTGGAAGCAATACAGGATACAACTATTATTGTTGTCTTTAGAATGGTTTGTAGTAAGTATAAAATAACAACTTTTATTTGTGTTAATTTGATCATCAAATATACATTGGCCATGTCATTTTCACATATAGAAGTCAACAAATGTTCTTTTAGTATGGCAATCTAATAGAGTATTAATATTAATGCACATAAACCATCACAGAAACAATTTTTTTTGTTAATGTGGCCATAAAGTACACAGGGGCCATGACCCCTTCTCACAAGGCTAAGCATGTGCTTTAAAGCTTTTTGACAAGTCACTTTATTTTGACACCCACAGGGAGTACGCTTTGATCCCGATATTCCACAGACATTACGGCTAGAATTTGCAAAATCCAACACGAAAGTTAGCAAACCCAAACAGGCGTCACCTCAGCCGCCCAACTCACACCAGGCACTTGGACCACATCTTACACCAAGAGAACCTTGTAAGTATTATGCACTTCACCATTCACCATTCACCTTTCATCTTTCACCTCATCACCTTTGACCCAACCCCCTCAGTCTAGCGAAATATGACACAGGTAAGTAAGGGTAGATTAATAATAAACAATATCTAAGATGCTATTGCACCATTGCACGTTTACAGCACCGTCCAAGAGGCATGGTTCCATTCACATACATTATTCATCACAGTGGCTTTGTACATCAACACTACAACCAATCAGATTGCATACCATGTTATATACAATGACTTGGCATGATACCTACACCAAAAACTGACTTAGACAAGTTCAGTTCTTGTTGCTGAAATTTAATTTTGTGATTGTACAGACAAAATTTGAATGATATGAACAGAAAATAATGACTTACAAACCTTGCTAAAAATTTCACTGATGCTGAGTACCATCAGATATGATCGCAACTATGAGTTTGTAGCACAGTTATTACAACAGCCGTAAGTTGGGTACAACAAGTCAAGATTATCCAATTAATGTGCGTTCACTCAAGATAAATGTAGTTATTAGCCCCCAAAGGGCGAAGCCCAATGGGGGCTACTACGTTGGGTCCCATTCGTCTGTCCCATGAGATAACTAGTATAAAGTTGTTGATGTACCTTACAGTGCTAATAACTAATTTGCATGATTAATGATTTTCGGTAATTAAGATATATCATAAGAATGCATACTTTAATTTCAATACAATTTAGTACATACATTAACCATAACAAAGCACATATGTCCTATAAAATATGTTGATATAGTTTACAGTTTTCATGAAATATTTGCATAATTAATGATTTAGGTAACTAGGCTATATCTTAAAAATGCAAGCTACAAATTTTGTATAATATGATACATACATCAACCATAATAATACGCACCTGTCCTATGAAGTTTGTTGCTACAACTTTTATTGTAATAGTCTGACCTTAATAGACATAATCCATTGTAATAGTCTGACTTTAATAGAAATAATCTATTGTAATAGTCTGACTTTAATAGAAATAATCTATTGTAATAGTCTGAATTTAATAGAAATAATCTATTGTAATAGTCTGACTTTAATAGAAATAATCTATTGTAATAGTCTGACTTTAATAGAAATAATCTATTGTAATAGTCTGACTTTAATAGAAATAATCTATTGTAATAGTCTGAATTTAATAGAAATAATCTATTGTAATAGTCTGACTTTAATAGAAATAATCTATTGTAATAGTCTGACTTTAATAGAAATAATCTATTGTAATAGTCTGACTTTAATAGAAATAATCTATTGTAATAGTCTGATTTTAATAGAAATAATCTATTGTAATAGTCTGACTTTAATAGAAATAATCCATTGTAATAGTCTGACTTTAATAGAAATAATCCATTGTAATAGTCTGACTTTAATAGAAATAATCCATTGTAATAGTCTGACTTTAATAGAAATGATCTATTGTAATAGTCTGACTTTAATAGAAATAATCCATTGTAATAGTCTGACTTTAATAGAAATAATCTATTGTAATAGTCTGACTTTAATAGAAATAATCTATTGTAATAGTCTGACTTTAATAGAAATAATCTATTGTAATAGTCTGATTTTAATAGAAATAATCTATTGTAATAGTCTGACTTTAATAGAAATAATCTATTGTAATAGTCTGACTTTAATAGAAATAATCTATTGTAATAGTCTGACTTTAATAGAAATAATCTATTGTAATAGTCTGACTTTAATAGAAATAATCTATTGTAATAGTCTGACCTTAATAGAAATAATCTATTGTAATAGTTTGACTTTAATAGAAATAATCTATTGTAATAGTCTGACTTTAATAGAAATAATCTATTGTAATAGTCTGACTTTAATAGAAATAATCCATTGTAATAGTCTGACTTTAATAGAAATAATCCATTGTAATAGTTTGACTTTAATAGAAATAATCTATTGTAATAGTCTGACTTTAATAGAAATAATCTATTGTAATAGTTTGACCTTAATAGAAATAATCCATTGTAATAGTCTGACTTTAATAGAAATAATCTATTGTAATAGTCTGACTTTAATAGAAATAATCTATTGTAATAGTCTGACCTTAATAGAAATAATCTATTGTAATAGTTTGACTTTAATAGAAATAATCTATTGTAATAGTCTGACTTTAATAGAAATAATCTATTGTAATAGTCTGACTTTAATAGAAATAATCTATTGTAATAGTCTGACCTTAATAGAAATAATCCATTGTAATAGTCTGACTTTAATAGAAATAATCTATTGTAATAGTTTGACTTTAATAGAAATAATCCATTGTAATAGTCTGACTTTAATAGAAATAATCTATTGTAATAGTCTGACTTTAATAGAAATAATCTATTGTAATAGTCTGACTTTAATAGAAATAATCTATTGTAATAGTCTGACTTTAATAGAAATAATCTATTGTAATAGTCTGACTTTAATAGAAATAATCTATTGTAATAGTCTGACTTTAATAGAAATAATCCATTGTAATAGTCTGACTTTAATAGAAATAATCCATTGTAATAGTCTGACTTTAATAGAAATAATCCATTGTAATAGTCTGACTTTAATAGAAATAATCCATTGTAATAGTCTGACTTTAATAGAAATAATCTATTGTAATAGTCTGACTTTAATAGAAATAATCTATTGTAATAGTCTGACTTTAATAGAAATAATCTATTGTAATAGTCTGACTTTAATAGAAATAATCTATTGTAATAGTCTGACTTTAATAGAAATAATCCATTGTAATAGTCTGACTTTAATAGAAATAATCCATTGTAATAGTCTGACTTTAATAGAAATAATCTATTGTAATAGTCTGACTTTAATAGAAATAATCTATTGTAATAGTCTGACTTTAATAGAAATAATCTATTGTAATAGTCTGACTTTAATAGAAATAATCTATTGTAATAGTCTGACCTTAATAGAAATAATCTATTGTAATAGTTTGACTTTAATAGAAATAATCTATTGTAATAGTCTGACTTTAATAGAAATAATCTATTGTAATAGTCTGACTTTAATAGAAATAATCCATTGTAATAGTCTGACTTTAATAGAAATAATCCATTGTAATAGTCTGACTTTAATAGAAATAATCTATTGTAATAGTTTGACTTTAATAGAAATAATCCATTGTAATAGTCTGACTTTAATAGAAATAATCTATTGTAATAGTCTGACTTTAATAGAAATAATCTATTGTAATAGTCTGACTTTAATAGAAATAATCTATTGTAATAGTCTGACTTTAATAGAAATAATCTATTGTAATAGTCTGACCTTTAATAGAAATAATCTATTGTAATAGTCTGACTTTAATAGAAATAATCTATTGTAATAGTCTGACTTTAATAGAAATAATCTATTGTAATAGTCTGACTTTAATAGAAATAATCCATTGTAATAGTCTGACTTTAATAGAAATAATCCTATTGTAATAGTCTGACTTTAATAGAAATAATCTATTGTAATAGTCTGACTTTAATAGAAATAATCTATTGTAATAGTCTGACTTTAATAGAAATAATCCATTGTAATAGTCTGACTTTAATAGAAATAATCCTATTGTAATAGTCTGACTTTAATAGAAATAATCTATTGTAATAGTCTGACTTTAATAGAAATAATCCATTGTAATAGTCTGACTTTAATAGAAATAATCCATTGTAATAGTCTGACTTTAATAGAAATAATCTATTGTAATAGTCTGACTTTAATAGAAATAATCTATTGTAATAGTCTGACTTTAATAGAAATAATCCATTGTAATAGTCTGACTTTAATAGAAATAATCTATTGTAATAGTCTGACTTTAATAGAAATAATCTATTGTAATAGTCTGACTTTAATAGAAATAATCCATTGTAATAGTCTGACTTTAATAGAAATAATCTATTGTAATAGTCTGACTTTAATAGAAATAATCTATTGTAATAGTCTGACTTTAATAGAAATAATCCATTGTAATAGTCTGACTTTAATAGAAATAATCCTATTGTAATAGTCTGACTTTAATAGAAATAATCTATTGTAATAGTCTGACTTTAATAGAAATAATCCATTGTAATAGTCTGACTTTAATAGAAATAATCTATTGTAATAGTCTGACTTTAATAGAAATAATCCTATTGTAATAGTCTGACTTTAATAGAAATAATCCATTGTAATAGTCTGACTTTAATAGAAATAATCTATTGTAATAGTCTGACTTTAATAGAAATAATCTATTGTAATAGTCTGACTTTAATAGAAATAATCCATTGTAATAGTCTGACTTTAATAGAAATAATCCATTGTAATAGTCTGACTTTAATAGAAATAATCTATTGTAATAGTCTGACTTTAATAGAAATAATCCATTGTAATAGTCTGACTTTAATAGAAATAATCTATTGTAATAGTCTGACTTTAATAGAAATAATCTATTGTAATAGTCTGACTTTAATAGAAATAATCCTATTGTAATAGTCTGACTTTAATAGAAATAATCCATTGTAATAGTCTGACTTTAATAGAAATAATCTATTGTAATAGTCTGACTTTAATAGAAATAATCTATTGTAATAGTCTGACTTTAATAGAAATAATCCATTGTAATAGTCTGACTTTAATAGAAATAATCTATTGTAATAGTCTGACTTTAATAGAAATAATCCATTGTAATAGTCTGACTTTAATAGATATAATCTATTGTAATAGTCTGACTTTAATAGAAATAATCTATTGTAATAGTCTGACTTTAATAGAAATAATCCATTGTAATAGTCTGACTTTAATAGAAATAATCCATTGTAATAGTCTGACTTTAATAGAAATAATCTATTGTAATAGTCTGACTTTAATAGAAATAATCTATTGTAATAGTCTGAC